>NW_027150301.1:2882500-3020900 GCF_031143425.1 Pleurodeles waltl
CATGAGTGACAGCGTGGGTGCAAGGGGAACGAGGACACACAATAAAGAGGCACGGGTGTGCTACCAGCAAACCCATCCTCCTGGTTGCATCCAGTGGAGCAGTATACCCACCTAAAGGACAATCACAAACAAGGCAAAATGGCTGGGAAGTCCAAATCGGCGAAAAGCCAAGATCGGAACACGCACCGACTGGCACCCGGCGATCAACAACTTATACCCACCCACCCTGCAGTCGCTGGAAAGCACACTCCAGGCCCACTCCTCACAATTCGAGAAAGTGCTACAGGCAATCATGGACACTAAATCCTCACTGGAGAGCAGGATAGACATGGTGTCGCAAGATCTGAACATCCTTAAAGTAGACCATCGCAAATTATCCGAAAAGGTGAAGTCAACGGAAGAGGTGCTAAATTAACTGGCCCCCACAGTAGCGGACAGCCAAAAACAAATTCTCCGCTTAGATGCAGAAGTAAAGACACTGCTGAGAAGAGCAGAGAAGGCAGAGGGCAGATCCCGCCGTAACAGCATACGGTTCCTCGGATTCCCTGAAAAATCACTGGATCAAAACTCAGAACTCCTGCTGGAACACTGGTTAATTAAAGAGGTTCTGAATGGAGCCCCATCGAAATTCTTCTCTGTAGAAAGAGCGCACAGGATCCCGGGGCGTCCCCCGGTGCCGGGCCAACCCCAAAGACCATTGATAGCCAGGTTCCTGAACTTCAGAGACCGTGATGCTATACTGCAGCAGTTCCGCAACAAAGGCCCATTCAAGTATGAGGACTCAATTGTCAATGCCTATCCAGACTTCACTCAAGAGGTGCAAAAACGACGCAATTCATATGTCCAAATAAAGCAACGCCTCCGTGAACATGACATAAAGTATGCACTACCATTCCCCGCCAAAGTAAGAGTATCAACAGACGAATGCACCCACGTGTTCACCTCACCGGAGGACGCTTGGACGTGGATCCATGCCAAGGGGCTCGCCCACCCCCGTGAAGCAACCGGCACCGAAGAGAACTGGTCAATGACCTCAGCACGGAAACGCTCCAAGAGGCGCCCCAGGGGACAACCCACGGAGAAACAGGCCGTAGAGGAGAGAGCCAGGATTCTGAAAGAAACTCCCCTGCTGACACAGAACTCCTTTGAGACTCTCAAGACACACCCGGAGGAAGGCTCGGAGTCGGACTCGATCAGCTCGGACTCCACATTAACGGAAGCACTAAAGGGCCCCTGAGCTCACCCCTAGGACCGCAGATGCTCTCTGAACCAGTATCACTGACCCACCCTCCGTTAGGACCGGCTGCCACAACTGAGGAGCAGAACTGAACTTCACGTGCCCCGCTGGAAGTGGGTGGTTATTACACCTGACCCTATGTATCTTTTCTCCATTCTTGGAAATAGTTCCTACATCCAAACTGCGCGCAGCTGGCAGCGGGGGAACGCGGGGGTGGGTTCGGCTCACCCCGGGAGCGCCCCAAATCATCTGCAGACCGGGTCTGCAGAAGGATGCGAGCCCCATAACGAGCCGGACAGTAACATTGCTCCCCCACAGATGTCCACATGGACACAGTTTTGTTCGCACCCCAACGTGGTGTGTAGTTTGTTGCAAGTTCACAGTTGGGGATGGGATCCAGTTGGGGAGGGAAAGAGGGGAATTGCTAGTTTGTACACTACAGGTCTGCTCATAACACAGGGAACATTGCCGAGACTAAGGGGGTCGACTGCTGATGCGATGGGGGTTGGGGGAACCGGCCAGGTCCTATTGGTAGGCAGAGTGCCAGATGCACCCTCACAAAATAAAACATGGCCCAACCCACAGCCTACAGTACGCACAAATATGATATAGTCACCTGGAATGTCAGGGGACTCGGGACCCCGAGTAAAAGGTCCCGGGTGCATGCACGACTTAAACGCCAGGGCATACACATCGCAATCCTACAAGAGACTCACCTGCAAGATCCAAACCTGCAAGAACTGCGGAGTAAATGGGGGGGACAGATAGTAGGCACATCTTACTCAACCTTCGCGAGAGGGGTTCTCATATGGATAGCAGGGAGCGTCCCCTTTCTCCAAACATCACACAGGATAGATCAGGGAGGCAGGTATGTGGTAGTGGAGGGTAGACTCGACGGCAAACAACTATCACTAATAGGGATATATTCTCCCAATAACGTGTTGCCCGAGTTCCTGAGTACGCTCACCCCAGCATTATTGGTGAACCCTGAAACACCTGCTATGGGGTGGAGACTTTAATTGTATACCAGCCCCGGCATTGGACAGGTCTAACCCCCTCACACAAACGACAGCTAATAGATACTCCAGACGCCCACTGTTAGCATGGGCCAGTGATATGGGCCTCCATGACATATGGCGCGTGAAGCATCCACTACATAGGGAATACTCATTCTACTCAATACCACATAAGGTACACACCAGGATAGACTTAGGCCCATATTTATACTTTTTTAGCGCCGCATTTGCGTCGTTTTTTGACGCACAATCGGCGCAAACTTACAAAATACAATTGTATTTTGTAAGTTTGCGCCGTTTTGGCATTAAAAAGCGGCGCAAATGCGGCGCTAAAAAAGTATAAATACGGGCCTTAGTGTGGGGCACTCAGGAAATCTGCACAATAGCCAGCAGGATAGAATACCTAGCTAAGACACTATCGGACCACTCACCGCTCAAAATAACTCTGGACTGGGGTAGGAAGCGCCAAGCGATCCCAACATGGAGACTTCAAGGGGAAGCAGTACAGGACCCAGCATTCACAGACACACTGAGAACAGCGCTAAAACAGTACTGGGAATTAAACACTGACACCACAAATCTAAGAGCGGTGGAGTGGGACGCACACAAAGTAGTGGTTCGCGGCCACTGTATCTCTACTACATGGGGGGTGAGACGTACACTCCACGCAGAGGTCAGCAAGCTGGAAAAGAAACTAAGAGCACTAGAAAATGCAGTAGCCCGCAACGAAACACCATACACAACATTAAAAGATGCGCACGCGGAATACGCTGCCGCCGACACCACACTTCGCCTCCACGATTACAAATACCACTTGACCAGACTACAAATGGAAGGCGACAGATAGGGTAGGCTACTCGCATGGCTCCTGCGTGAAGACCGGCAGCGCCCCCCTATCGGGGCAATACAGATGGGCACAGGCGCACTGGCAACCACACAGGAAGAAATAAACGATGCGTTTCAGGGAATATTACACAAAATTATACCCTAAACGTACATCATGCACCGCTCAACAACTTAGGTCCTTTCTGGCGGACTCACCCCTGCCCCAACTTACACAGACAGATAGAGAGACACTAGAGGCTCCCCTGACAGTAGGAGAACTCAATAAGGCCTTGGAACAACTACCTAGGAATAAAGCTCCAGGTGCAGACAGCCTTCCATCAGAATACTATTCTACCTTTGCGATACACCTTAACGCACACCTCCTGAAAGTATTCAAAGAGGCATGGGCCAACGGGACTCTACCCCCCACAATGAGGGAGGCAATGATAGTGGTCCTCCCCAAACAAAGGCGCGACCCCACTGACGGTAAATCCTACAGACCTTTATCACTACTACTAAATCACTACTAAATCTAGACTGTAAAATACTTGGTAAAATTTTGCCCAATAGGTTAGCTCCCTACATGCACACCCTGGTACACGAGGATCAAAACGGATTCATCCCAAAACGCAATACTTTTCTTAACATCCGGAGGTTGCTGAGCGTAATGGGCGTCACTCTCCCGAACGCATCCGAGGAAGCAGTGATCTCACTCGACATCGAAAAAGCGTTTGATACACTAGAATGGGATTTTTTTCTTTGCCACCATGCAGCAAATGGGTATTGGCCCAAAATTCACACGCTGGGTACGTATATTGTACACTGACCCACAGGCAAGGGTGAAAACAAGTGGGGTCATATCAGGGAGCTTCTCGATCAGCAGGGGCACAAGATAGGGATGCCCCCTGTCCCTCCTGCTATTCGCCTTGGCGATGGAACCGCTGGCTGCACGCGCAAAAACAGAAAAGTGGGGGGTAGTGAGGAGCGGGACCTACCACGTCATATCGCTATACACAGACGATGCCTTGATATACATACGAAGAGGGGAAGAGGTGTTGCCCTCGGTGATGTCGCTGTTATCTGAGTTTGGAGGGATCTCCGGCCTAATAGTCAACTGGGGAAAATCTTGTATATTCCCGCTAGCCTGTTGGCCCTCAGCGAAACAAGAGAATGCCCCATCATGCCACCTAAATTGGTGCTTTGACACATTTAAATACCTAGGGGTCAACATTTACCACAGAACAAAGGACCTTAGGGATGGTAATTTGGGGAGAACGGTGGCCTCCATGAAGGGCTCAATGTGAATCTGGAACAAATTACCACTTTCACCACTGGGCAAGGTGGCCTTAGCAAACATGCTGATACTACCCAGATTGTTGTACCACTTCGCGGCCTTGCCACTCATTATTCCCAAAGGTTTTTTTTAAAGTCTGAACGCTATCCTACTGCAACTTGTATGGGGAGAGGGCAGAAAGCGGGTCGCACTCACCACGCTACATCATCCGGTAGCTGCGGGAGGGTTGGACGCCCCAAACTTTGAGCTTTATTCCACGGCAGCACAGTTACAGTGGGTACTGAACTGGATCCATAGGCCCAGCTCGGCGGAATCCATTTGGCTGAAGTCCCGACTTCATGGAGTCCCCCTGCTCGCATGGCTCATGAATAAGCAAACCAAAAGCTCATGCAAAAACCCATTGATGGCAGCGGCACACGCATGCTGGAAGAGGTATATCCAAAGAGACGCAAAAGAACTCCCCTACTCACCGCTTCTCCCGCTAGAACGGCTTCCTGGGTGGGCTGAGACTGGATCACATTCGCCCGCAATCTGGACAGATGCGGGCATATACACAGTGGGAGACTGCTTTGAGGAAGGGAAATTAATGTCTTTCGAATCCATGCAAGCCCTCACAGCAGTGAGCCCGGGACAATTCCTGGCCTACCACGCTATATGCCACGCAATTAGAAAAACATGGGCGTCTGGAGATCTAGAACCAGACACCTCTCCTACACTGCATCATATGCTGAGCTGCGACACCCAAGCAAAAGCAGTCTCAAGCGCATATAAACTCCTGAATAAGCCCCCGGAACCCAATTTGCTAAAAGCTTGGGAGATGTGGAATGCCGTACTGCCTACCCCGATCTTAAGGGAAGAATGGCCAAAAGCCTTGAGCCACACTCATGAGGCCTCAAGAAACCCCAGATTCTGATACACACAGTTCAACTACATACACCAAACATATTTAGCGCCAGCCAGGATCAAACGCATGTTCCCCGGGACGGACCAGGCCTGCCCCAGATGCAAAACACCAGTAGCACAGTTTTATCACATGGTCTGGGAGTGCCCACAGATACAAAAGGAATGGGCTGAGGTGGTTAAAACATTAACAGAAATGACGGGTCTCGACCTGGACGCGAGTCCCAAGTCCTGCCTACTCGGCCTCAGGACAAGGACGAAAAAAACACAAACACTTACACAGGATTGTGGACCCGGCTTATGCAATGTACAAAAGACTGATAGCCATGAATTGGAAGGCCCCCAACGCACCCGACCTGAAAGCCTGGCTCACTCTCACACTACGATGGACCCGTGCTGAGTACCAGGTACTAACGAACCTAGCGCGAGAGGGACTACGACACGCGGGTTGCGAAACTTGGAACACGTTAGTTTCTAAGCTAGAGGCAAAAAACGACGAAAGGCCCCCGTGAACCGCGAACAGCAGTGAATACCTAGGCGGTCGCGGGCACGGACCCGGCTACAATGCAGCACTCTGTTAGGGGATGTACACACCCCCATCAACAACACCTCAACCCTACTGACAATACACTAAAACCCTAAGTGCACGTACCTCAGGCAGTGCCCGCAGGCCATTATGCCCAAACAACAGACACTAGCACCCCAATAATTCGAGCCTCACCCCAACCCCCCTCCTCCCCCCCTGCGCAGAAGCCAAGACCCCATCCTAGGCGTTGATGGAGCCTCTCCACAATAGAATGCGCTAATTTACGGTGTAGGCAAAAATTCAAACATACTGATTAGATTGCCCAGACCTGGAGGTGCACGAATGTTCTTAGTTGTTTGTTAATCTTAATTGGTGAGAACCTAACGATCTACTTAAACCATCAATATCCTGTCATTGATAACAAATGTATGTAGTACAATGTATGGTTCATTGAAAAATCAATAAAAACATGTTAAAAAAAAACCTTGTGATGAGATATTGTTATTGCTTGCCTTGGGCACTTGTTGTAACATTGGACATGGAGTCTCTGGTGTCACTGAAAATGGGTTAGGACCTATTTCTGACCTCCCTGGATTATTCGGTGGAGTCCTGGAACGTCTAAAGTCAATTAAGGGACCTGTCATGTCAAGTCTGCTTCATCGGAGACATAACTCCTGTATTCACACTGAAGACTTCCATTTCCACACTTGAATTCAAGACCTTCTGTTCACTGCTCTTATTGTTTCCCTGGGCAAACAATGGTATGACATGACCCATAGTAACGTGGACTGACACATCGTCTGGGCTCGGTCCAATGTTTTGGTCTCTAGGGTACATTACTCCTGTATTCTGACATATTTGTCTGTGACCCAGTTATGGGGGTGTTTCTCAGGATTGTCTGAGTTTGCATTTGGGGGCAGCAAGTTTGGTGTAGACTCTATCTGAATCACTGTCGGCTTCTGGTAAATCTGCTCATGTGGGCAGCTTGTCCTGTCGGCACCATTAAACTGGTTGCAGTATCTACAATAGGTACATCTGGCAAATCCTCGATATGTCAACCTGCTGCATAGGTATCTGTGATGTGGAAGTGGTAGGAACACGGTGGCTAACCTTTACTGGCCTTGGTATAGTTTCAAAGGGCACCGGAGCTGTAGGGTCTGCACTAGTACTTGGACCTGTCTCATGGGCTGCATATGGAGGGGAACGACTTCTCAATAATTGCTAAATAAACTCATCATCATCTGATTCTTCATCGTAGGACAAAGATTTTCTATACTCCTTTGACTTCTGCTCTCTTTCCGCAGAAGGATATAAAAACTTCCATTTGGTGCTCTGGTTTCAGTTCTACAAACTTTCTGCTCACTATCCCATATCGAATCAGCTAAAGTTTTCTCAGCTTTTCTCATTTCCCTCTCAAATTTTAGTTGCTGTTGCTGTCTGGCTAGTAACTCCAAAATAGCTAGTGCGTCACATTCTTTGGGTCTCGGAGGAGGTTTTAAATCATACAGTACTCCCTTCAAATTCTCTAATATTCTCAAATTAACGGTTCAGTGAGCAGGAAACGCTAAGCTCCCTTCTTTCTCTGTCTCTTTGCACTATTGTTTTAGCCAAAGACATGGCGCAGCACCTTGTTCCTTCTGGCGGTGTTCCTTCTGGAGGTGTAGATTCCCCTATTCTGACTGGAATAAACTCATCTCCCCTTATGGCACTCTTTGATGCTTTGAAACTTTTCATTTATGTGTTTAGGCTACGCTTTCTATCAAATCAGGAAGTGAATTTCAATCCCAAAATCCTTTTTGTCTACCTTCTCACTCAATATCGTTTTACGGTTGTCCACCAATCCGTTTGCAGCTTTTCTCACTAACCAACCTATGGCAACGCGGTTCTAGTGACGTCACACTCACATGTACAGTGGTTGACAAAGCCCTCCGGCTTGTCTTCCTCGACTCAGATTCAGGCCAAACTAATGCATAAAATCAATACACAAACTTGTCTGTTTACTACAGGTAGGTAACACAATCGCTTCAGAAACCTCACTGAATTTTCAACTGAAGCTTTCAGCTGTGACAGATACTCCTTCTTTCTCAGTTTTCCTGACTCGCAAGCAAAATTCCACCAGCAAATTTTACCCTCAACTGATCATTGGGTCCTCCTGGTGCACATAGGACTCACCAAATCTCTGTCGAAAACAATCACTCACTTTAACACGCACTTGTACGATACTCCGTACTCTTAGACCACGCAGCGTCCGTATACCAACAACCATGTTGGCAATTTTGAGAACAAAGTGCCACACACAAATTAAGTTTGGCGACAGTCTTTGGAGTACGCAATGTGTAGGAAAGTAGCCTCTTTCTAGCTTGGTTACCCCCACTTTTGGCCTGTTTGTCAGTGTGTTTGACTGTATCTACTGGGATTCTGCTAATCAGGACCCCATTATTTCTGCTCTCTCCCCTACATTTAATTGTTGGTAACTGTTATCATTGTATTTCATCCCACAACTGGCACACTGGTGCCCCATTATAAGTCCCTAGTATATGGTACTTAGATACCCAGAGCACTGAGGTTCCAGAGGAACCCCATGGGCTCCAGCAGATATTTTGCCACCTATAGGGAGCCCAAGCAAAGGGTTCTGCAGGACTGCAACTGCAGCCTGCGTGAAATGTGCAAGCACCCTTTCACTGCCACTTTTCACTGCACCAGATCACTTATAAGTCACCCCTATGGCAGGCCCTCCAGCCCTGAGGGCAGGGTGCAGAGTACCTGTGTGTGAGGGAACCCCTGCACTAGCAGAGGTGCCCCTATGAACTCCAGGTCCATTTTTCTGGACATCGTGAGTGCAGAAACGCCATTTTATGTCTGTACTGGACATAGGTCAATACCTATGGCCAGCTACATAATGGTACCTCCGAACATAGGCATGGTTGGTATCAAACATGTTGGAATCATAACCCAATGCTCTTGCAAGCATTGGTTGTATGATCCCATGCACTCTGGGGGCTCCTTAGAGGACCCCCGGTATTGCCATTTCAGCCTTCTGAGGGTTTCCAGGCAGCCCAAGCTGCTGCCACCTCACAGAAAGGTTTCTGCCCTCCTGTTGCTGGAGAAGCTCAAGCCCAGGAAGGCAGAACAAAGGATTTCCTTTGGGATAGGGGTGTTACACCCTCTCTCTTTGGAAATAGGTGTTACAGGGTGGGGAGGGGGTAGCCTACCAAGCCACTGACAATGCTTTGAAGGGCACATTTGGTGTCCTCCTTGCATAAACCAGTCTACACCGGTTCAGGGACCCCCAGTCCCTGCTATGGCATGAAACTGGACAAAGGAAAGGGGAGTGACCATTCCCCCTTCCATCACCATCCCAGGGGTGGTGTTCAGAGCTCCTCCAGTAGGTCCCTGGGTTTTGCCATTTTGTATTCAAGGTTGGCACGAAACTCTGAGGGCATCTGAGTGGCCAGTGCCAGCAGGTGATGTCGGAGCCCCCTCCTGATAGGTGGTGACCCAGCTAAATGACAAATCCCACTTTCAGGGCTATTTATGGTCTCTCTCTTGGGTGGTTCCTCAGATTCGGATTGCAAGACTCCAGCAGGAATCATCTGCACCTTCCACTTTGACTTCTGACCGAAGAAACTTCATCTGGACTCTCAAGGACCTGGCAAGCTGCAACAAAGAAGCAAGATGCCTTCTGCAACATTGTATCCACGGCTCCTTCCAGCAACTGCAACATTTCCCCAGTCGTGCATCCTCTGAGGTCAGCCCATCTTCAGCCTGCATCAGAAGGAAGAAGGGATCTCCCTTGTGATGAAGGAGTCCCTCCCCTGCTTCTGCATACACCAACTGCATCGATGACTGGCTGCGTGGATCCCCTCTCCTGACAAGTTGCATGGATCCTGCATCACAGGTTGTAGACGGTCCTCTCTTCCAGCTGTCCAACTTGGGTGGAGGTAAGCCCTTGCCTGCCCACCAGGACAGTACCCCTTTGCACCGCATCCTTTGCAGCAGCCAAAGCTTGTTGGAAACGTCTTCACCAGATCTTCAGGCATCTTAAAGATCCAGCCCCCAGCACTCCATCCTATAATGCACAGCTTCCTGAGTGGTTCCCTGGAGGCGTGGGAGCTTTTCTCGTAGTGCTGCACGGGCCTCTTCCTCAACCTTTGTGTCCCCATGCTGTGGGGCTCCTTGGGTGCTGTCTGGGCTTCAGTGGGCTCTCTGTGTTGCAGAGGACCCCCTCTGATTCCCACTTCTGGGTAGAGTCCACCTGGTCCTTCCTGGTCCCCCCCAGCTCCACTTTCCGCTAACGCGACTTTTGCGTGTGCCAAGGCTTGTTGACAGAATCCGAAGAAGCAAACCTGACTGCAATACTCCTTCCAGCGTGGGACATCACTTGCATCCTCCAGGAACTCGACTTCATCTTCTTGGGTGCAGTATTGACTCTCCTTCTACGTCAACTCTCTTCTTGCACCTTCAGTCTGGCGGGTTGGGGCTCCTACCCTTCCTGGACTCTTCTGTGCTTCTTGGACTTCGTTCCCTTCTTCCACAGGTCCTCTGCTCCAGGACTCAACAGTTGGTGTCTTGCATCCTCTTCTGGGTTTTGCAATATTCTTCTTTTCTTCTCTGTGTGTGTTCTAGGAAACTTACTGTGATTTACTCCTGCTTTCCTGGTTGCTGGGGTGGGTTGTGGTACATACCTTTGGGCTTTTCTAGTACTCCCAGCTTTGCTCTACAGACTACACTTACCAGGTGGTGGACCAACTTTTGCATTCCACTTTTTTAGTATATGGCCTTGGCTGCTCATCCACAGCTCCCTCTAGAGAGCCTGGGTTCTAGACACTGCCTACATTATACTAGGGATAACTGCACTTGGTACAAGGTTTAAGTACCATCGGTACCCACTACACACCAGGCCAGCTTCCTACACAAATTCCCTAAACAACTTTATTGGAGTACGCAAACTCCCTATTACCCACACACATCACAATTCACCTGCGATTTGCTTAAGCAGTGCAAGCGCAAATCCTATTTCACTCACAGTCACACTAGAAACGCTGAGAACATCTTCAAACAAGTATCTGCAAACTCCAAGGTTCTGGAAAAGTCATGGTATGCTCTTAGGGAGACATAACCCTTTGCTTTATCATCTAATGGAAAACCATTGGGCCTCTTAAGGAGATGTAACCATCTGACTCTGCTAACAAAATCTGTGAGGGCGTCTGGCCTTATTTGGTCTTTTATAATTTATTGATAAGGGGACGCTTTAGAGGTTCGAAGGACCTTTTGACTGCGCTTGGAGTGATTCCCTCATGGCTCATAACTTCAACAACAATATAATAATATAATCAATAAAACACCATCAATCTTTCGGAGTCAATAATTACACACCGTGACCCATTCGGCCATGAATAACCTCCTCTTCTAGTAAAATTAGAATGTTCATTTCACTAGATTAACAATGCTAATATCACGTAAATGAGTCTCAAAACCAAATGGTAAGCGTATACAAACAACACCAGCTGACCAAAGCGGCGGAAGAACCTCAAGTTAACTAAAGCATTAATCATTAGGCATTTGAGTGTTGCAGATTAATAACATCAATAACTGAACAACAGAGATGCTATACATCTAAATTCGAGAAGTGAACAAAATCAATTCTTTGTTAATTGCATTTATTAGCGGGGGACATGCTAACTTACCCTCCAATTCATGCAAAAATAATTTTGCTCAAAGTTAATTTGGAAAACATCTAACTGAAGCTCTGTCAAAATAGCGGTTGGTACCTAACAGAAACAATGACATCTTGTTATACCACTGCTCAGTGGATCAGCAAGCTGTGATTTCTTCGTCAGATGGACATCCATCTAGTCAGCTTCGGCAAGGAACAGTGAAAGGGATTGGCTCAGCCAGGGCTGGGCTCTAAGTTAACTGAACCAACTCAAAAAGGTCGTCAAACTAAGGAATCAGCAGTAACACAACTACTCTCCAAGGATAACTATGAGGAAAAAAACATCTGAAATTGCGGTGCTCGACGAACAGGCCTGCTAAGGGCTAGAGAGTAGGATTGAATTAACTAAAACTCCTAAGTGAAGTCAGGCTAAGTTAAACTTCATAAGGTATCTTCTCACACCGTCATTGGTCAGAATATTGTATGTCCACTATAGAACCAATAAGCCCTAATTTCTAAATCTATGCTATAACTAGACAGTCTTTCACACGTCGATGATTGGCTCCTCTTCTCCTGTTCCCATCCTCAGCTTTGTCAGGTAATTTTTTTGCTGCAATCCTAGCTGCAGTCAGTGCAGCCATTGTTGAATCCTGGGAACATCAGTTCTCACGCATCAAAGATACAATAGTAACAATTCGAGGTACAGTACATTTCGTCAGACAGTTCTCACAAGAAGGTTTAAGACATCTACCAATCTCTTGGTCAGCACCATGTGAACAAGGAACAATATTATTTCTCTGCTTTCACAAAACATTTACGACCATTTATTTATGCCATGAAACTTAACATAAGGCTTTGTTGACTAGGCCCAAGTCTCATAAATAACTGATGCCTTAATATATTTTGAAAAATGCATAGCACTACTACGTTAGTATGATCCACTAATACATTTTATTCTACACGCGCACATTTCTCTTAAATATAAGTGCAATTCTTTATTAATGTCATACATGTCATGGTGGCCAAAATTTTTACTATGTTATCCTAATTCATGTAAATTCTAAGCTATTAATCAATGCAAATTTATTATTAATTAACTCAGCTTTCACGCAACCTATGAAGGCACTGGCATAACGAAACATGAGGGGGGCCACCTGCAAAGTGCAAGGGGGGCCCTCTCCCTCACCCAGGCAGGAGCTCTCAGGCCAGGTGCCCGCCACCCGTTCACAGTGTACTGTACTGAGGGAGCCCGCTGGAGCTCGGGGACCTCCTCCCCCCCACATCGTGGGCTATGCGGGTGCCTTTGTTACACCAGAGTCTTCATCGTCAATGTCCATTTACACAAACATGTCCATTTGTTGAGAGATGTCTCCGCTCTTTCCAAAAATGGAAAAAATCATGGAACTACAAAAAAATCAATCCCTGCAGCAGTTTCAATGAAGCACACCTCAGCCAAGAGAAAAATAAACCTCTGATGAGATCATCTCAGTTACTCTGCCATCATAAACTGTAGGTAATGTTTGCTCACGAGCTAAAGTACAGCTGAACTATGTATATGATGTGCCCAGCGCAGGGCCCGCAGTGCCGGGGAGGCTCCTTCCTCATAGACCTCATAGGTCTCACAGCTGCTCATGTGCATGGGCGGGTCCTTCCTCCGAGGCACAGGTCTCACAGCTGCTCATGTGCAGGGGGCGTCTCCTTCCTCAGAGGCACAGGTCTCACAGCTGCTCATTCGCACAGGCGGCTCCTCTCCCAGAGGCACAGGTCTCAGAGCTGCTCATGCGCAGGGGCAGCTCCTTCCTCCGAGGCACAGATGTCACAGATGCTCATGGCAGGGGCTGCTCTTTCCTCGAGGCACAGGTCTCACAGCTGCTCATGCGCAGGGGCGGCTCCTTCCTCCGAGGCACAGGTCTCACAGCTGCTCATGCGCAGGGGCGGCTCCTCTCCCGGAGGCACAGGTCTCACAGCTGCTCATGCGCAGGGGCGGCTCCTTCCTCCGAGGCACAGGTCTCACAGCTGCTCATGCGCAGGGGCGGCTCCTTCCTCCGAGGCACAGGTCTCACAGCTGCTCATGCGCAGGGGCGGCTCCTTCCTCCGAGGCACAGGTCTCACAGCTGCTCATGCGCAGGGGCGGCTCCTCTCCCGGAGGCACAGGTCTCACAGCTGCTCATGCGCAGGGGCGGCTCCTCTCCCGGAGGCACAGGTCTCACAGCTGCTCATGCGCAGGGGCGGCTCCTTCCTCCGAGGCACAGGTCTCACAGCTGCTCATGCGCAGGGGCGGCTCCTTCCTCCGAGGCACAGGTCTCACAGCTGCTCATGCGCAGGGGCGGCTCCTCTCCCGGAGGCACAGGTCTCACAGCTGCTCATGCGCAGGGGCGGCTCCTCTCCCGGAGGCACAGGTCTCACAGCTGCCCACTCCACCTGCCACGTCAACCCACTGCAGCCTTCCAGCCATCCTCCCTCTATGCTTTACAATAGTGTGTGTAACACTTGTTACCGGAAATGAAACTACTAAGGCACGTTGGATGCGACTATATTTACGCACACGCAAGTGACAGCGCTGAGCCTCTGGCACGAATGTATTGGAAAGTGCCACAAGGTGATGAAACCACCTTCGGTTCTTCTTGGAGAGACCGTGTTTACTCTGAGCTCAGGAGAGGAAAAGAGAAAGGAAGACATGGAGCACAGGCCCCCTCCCCCGAGAAAGCATTTCCTCTTGTCAGTAGTTTTGTCAATCACAATTTAAAGTTACACACAAGCAGAGGAACACGCCTTGGGACCAAGAGTTAAATAATGATTGATACATCGGAACAGTCGAAGTGTTACTTGGGAAAGGTTAATCAAATACATTGTTATATTTGGCCGCGCTCCCTCTTTCTCAGAGTCAAACAGTCACATTGTATTCTTTCGTATCTTCAGCCAGGACGTGTGCGGCTTTAACGCTTTCTTTTTGCAGACGCAGGGCCTGATGTAGAGTTTGGTGGATGGAGTGGCTGGGGTCACTCCTCACACCCGTGACCGAGGAACCCGTCGGCCAGACTCTACGTCAGACCCTTAGTGTCTGGCATTGATGCCGAGCTGCGGGCTTGGAAAGTCACATTAAAGAAGCACATGTTAAGTGCTATGTCATGTATGGTCTAAGCGTGTCCTATGCCCTCTGTATATCCTGTGACCTGTCCCAATCCAAAATGGCGCAGAGAAGCTTTCTATCTCTATGGCTTCTGTCTTCGGCACGAGATGCAAGGCAGGAAGTTCAGATGAAGATTGGTCCGGTCTGGAGTCATTTCTTCTGGCCGGTGTCTGGTGATCCTGTAGTGTAGCCCCTCCGGGTATTGCTCGGTTGCTGGTCTTGCTAAAGACTTCTATTAAACAACTGTTATATTTTTATTTTCTTACATCCATGATTATAGGACCTTCATCGGCTTCATTCTAAATATTTTAAGGGAGAAAAATTGAAATACTCCCAAGGCTGGGCTTACATCCCCAGATCCCCCAAAGAAAATGCAATATAATGTGGAGCTGCAGCACCAATGGTGGTAAGTCCCCCGGGGCACGAAAAGCCCAGTTCTTGGCTTATCTGCTCTGGCAGTATGAAACCCTTTGGCAATGCAGCACAGTCCTGTTCTGGATCAGAAAAGTCAGGCTGCATGTGGTCACTTGCAGTAGCAACTGGTGGGCTCAGGAGCTCTCCCTCCAGCTACTCTGCCGGCTGGTTTTGACATTCAGAGTGACTCCTGTTTTGGCATTTGCACCATAAGTCACTTTTCCTTCCACGAGTATGGGGGGTGGTCTTGCTCTGGTGGAGGTCCAGCAGCGTCCTGTTCCTTGCACCTCCTTTGATGCAGTCCAACGAATGTGGTCTGGTCCTGCCTTGTTCACAGCAGCAGTTTCATGGTCCTGGGTGACTGCCCAGACTCTTGCCTTCAGCATATCCGGCAGCTCCTCCTGGCAAACGGGGTCACTAGTCCGGCACTCACATGTCTGGTCACACTGACCTGCTGTTGTCATCCATGACGGCCCCTACTGGCATACTTGGTCACCAGAGTAATCTGGCACTAAAACGGTGGCCCAATCGGAGTGGGGGCAGGTTTCTCCAACCTCGCTCCTTAATTCAGTAGATGGTGGCCCCTTCTGGCATATGGGTTGCCAACTCAGCATGGATCATGGGTAAGTGCCTGATCGGTGTGGGAGAGATTTTCTGTCATCAAGCTCCTTAGCTCAGGCCATGGCAGCTCCTCTTCATATATGGAGTCGCCAAATCAGTCTGGGACACGGACTGTTACCCGATCGGTGCAGTAGCAGATTCCTCACACCTCACACAAGGAGTCCTCACGTCAGGGATCGCCTCTGGACCTTGCTCCCTCCAAATCTCTCCTCTCCCTCATGAGGCACACAGGTCTTGGTGAGCAGGCAGCTGCTGGTGCTCCAGGTTGCAGGGCAGGTGGCCTTGGTTCCAGTTGGTGATTTCCCCTTATTACCCAGCAGGGAGACTAGCAGGATTGGGACCCAAATCCTGGTCAGAGGAAGAAGACTTGCAGAGCTTCCCCTCCTCACACAGCCTGGCTGACTGCTCAGCAGATGACAAGGTTTTGGTGTCTCAGTGTCCCCTACTTATAGTCCTTTTCCAAACACAAAATGTGATTTAGGGTCTGGACCTTAGGGTGAGGTTTTATGTTGGGGTTCTGCTTCTTTGAAATGGACATCTTTAACCTTTCTTCTTGCTCCTGAACTATGTTTGTCACAGCAGGCAGGACTCTGAGGCTGATTAACCCACAACAAGATTCATGGGAGTGACCGGGGTTCACACCTGGGTGTCAGCCACAGTGATCTGTGCGTGGAAAGGATACTCCTGACCCACGGCCCTATCATTTATGATTCCCTTATCAGCCTCCTCTCCCTCTTCTTGAGATGTGCCCTGACCTCTTCCTTGTGGTCTGTCACTGAACCAAAGAGCCCTTTAAACTGCTGAGAGAGAGCCTGGCTCCCCTCACACAGTGCGTGTCCCACCCAGCTTACAGGAATGCAGCAATACACATCTGGGGAGGGGGGGACCTCTACTCCCCATGTAATGCACCAGTGCCAGCTCTTCTGCACTCTGTGCACATCCACAGCACACTCACTGCACTGCACTGCTATCCTCATGCATTATGTCACCCCCAGAATATCCACACACAGCACACGCACTCAGTCTGCGCACACTGTTCAGTACTACACTACAGAGGGACTCTCTCTAGTAGTGTGCTTGTCTAGTACAGTATACAATTTAAGACAATCTGCTACCTAGTGTTGTGTGTTGTTTTCTACATTCTACTGTCTAGTGCAGTGGGTTCTACGCTGTCTACTACAATCTTCAGCTGAGTGTAATGTAAACTTCAGTGCAGTGCGTTGTTTAGTGCAGTGTAAACTCTACAGGAGACTGATTTGCTTTCTAGACCAGTGATGTTTTGAACTGTGTCCAGTACAGCATGCAGTGCAATTGTGAGCGCGTCTGACCTTATTGTTTGTTTTGGTAATTTACTTAAAAGGGGACACGTTAGAGGTCTGATCAATCTTCTGACTCCACTAAGATGGATTACCATGAGCACTAAAAATATTCATAACCTAAAAATAAACAACCAAATGTAACAAATATTTCATTATACATCATTTCGGAGTCAGCAACGTTAGCGCACTATGACCCATTTAGTGCCGAATAACCACATCTTTGGTAAAAGTTCAAAAGTTTATTTCCCTATATTAACAAACCTAAATGTAAGTCGCAAAATCACATGATAAGCATATAAGAACAACACGGGCTGACCAAAACGATGAAAGAATCTCAATTTAGACAGTGCATTTATCATCAAACATTCAGGAGTAACCGTACATGTCAAAAGCAGAATTAACTGAATGATAGATATGGAATACATTCAGCACAACAAATGAATAAATTCAATCCTTGATTAATATCATTAGTGATTGATCGGTGACACACTCTAGCTGACCCTCTCATTCGATAAGCATGTTTGGACTTCTTGCAAAAGAGAAATGAGACAAAGATATGGTGGCCATAATGACATCCCCGCTGGGCCAGCAGGCATAAAGCGAGTTTCCACCCGCCGGCCCAGCGGGGATGTCGGCCGCAACATGGGAGCTGGCTCCAAATGGAGCCGGGGGTGTTGCAGCCGTGCGACGTGTGCAGTTGCACCTGTCGCGCTTTTCACTGTCTGCTGTGCAGACAGTGAAAAGCTTTATGGGGCTGTGCCAGGGAGCCCGCGACTCCCCTTTCTGCCAGCCTTTCCATGGCGGTTCCTACCGCCATGAAAAGGCTGGCGGGAAGTGGACTCGTAATCCCCTGGGCAACGCTGCCCTGGAGGATTAAATCCGCCGGGACCAACATGGCGGAAAACCGCCGGTCCCGGCGGTACGACCGCGGTGCTTCCGCCGCGGTCGTAATATGTGAGTTTGCACCGCCAGCCTGTTGGCGGTGCAACCTACGAAACAGCCCTGGCGGTCTTTGACCGCCAGGGTTGTAATGAGGGCCATAATTTGGAAAACATCTAGCTAAGGCACTAGTAAAATAGCGGTTGGTACCTAAAAGAAATAGACAAAAATCTGGCAGTTCGGGCTGGACTGTTCCCATGGGGAACAGTGTCAAGACTGATTTGCAAATGGTTGAGTCCAAACTGGGGTGGCGTGGTGGGTGAAAAAACAATGGATTAAAACCAGATCTCTGTGACTTGGGTGAATGTTTGCATTGTTCAGCATTCCATCCATCATCTGTTCTTTTTGCATGTACACATTTCATCATCTTAGGGCTGTAACAAAGGCCCCTGCAGCCCCCGCTGTGCAGGAGGGCTTGTGTTAGACCTGGCATTTAAACTGCCAATTTGACCTGGCAAGTGTACCCACTTGCCAAGCCCAAACCTTGCCTTTTTCTACATGTAAGGCACCCCTAAGGTAGGCCCTAGGTAGCCCCATGGGCAGGGTGCAGTGTATGTTAAAGGTGGGACATGTACATCTTTTGGTAAAGTTGTTTTTTAAATTGTCAGTTTGAAAATGCCACTTTTAGAAAGTGGGCGTTTTCTTGCTTAAACTATTCTATGACTCTGCCTGTTTGTGGATTCCCTGTCTGGGTCAGACTGACAGTTGGGCTGTTTGTGAATCCCCTCTAGACAGTGACATGAAGGGAGCTGGGGTGTAGCCTGCATATCCTGATGAGCCATCTGGGCTAGAGTGGAGGGGGGAGTGGTCACTTACACCGGAATGAACTGTGTGTGCCCTCACACAATGCAGTCTCCAACCCCCTGGTGTGTGTCTGGGGCCGGCCTGGCCAAGGCAGGATCTTGAAAACAACAGAGACTTCTCTTTGAAGTAGGCCTACTTCAAAGGCAGAAAGGGGTATAAAAAGAGCACCCAAAACACCAGATTTGTAGACTATTTCTGGAATCAAGAGGAACCTCTGCCAAGGAGAAGAGCTGGAGGAGGAGTACTGTCCCTTTGCCTGCGACTGTGCTTTGCTGGGTTGGCCTGTAGTTGCTGCTTCTGCCTGAAAGAGGACAAAAACTGGACTTTGTGGTATATTCTTCATTGTGAAGAATCTCCAAGGGCTTGAACTGAGCTTTACTCCTCTTTTGAAGTCTCAGGGCCATCAAAGACTTCCTCTGCCAGCATCTGGACTCTCTGCTGAGACTCCAGCCCTGCCAAGTGGTGCCCTGTCCAGTCTCTGTGCCTTTGAGAGGTGAAGTTGGCAGAACAAGGGCTGAGATCCATGCACAGAACACCATGCAGGGAAATTTTAGGCTCACCACCTGCAACACAGCTGAAAAACAATGTGGCAACCGCTTTGTGGCAAAAATCAATACTCCACCTGCATCGCGGCTGGGAGCTCGAAGCATTGCAGCTGGAGAAACGACGCAACACCCGCTTGCAGCTGCTGATAATGACATAAACCCCACTGTAGGAAAGTACCATCTTGCCTGGCATGTTACCCCCATTTTTCACTGTATATATGTTGTTTTAGTTGTATGTGTCACTGGGACCCTGGTAACCCAGGGCCCCAGTGCTCATAAGTGTGCCTGAATGTGTTACCTGTGTAGTGACTAACTGTCTCACTGAGGCTCTGCTAATCAGAACCTCAGTGGTTATGCTCTCTCATTTCTTTCCAAATTGTCACTGACAGGCTAGTGACCATTTTTACCAATTTACATTGGCTTACTGGAACACCCTTATAATCCCCTAGTATATGGTACTGAGGTACCCAGGGTATTGGGGTTCCAGGAGATCCCTATGGGCTGCAGCATTTCTTTTGCCACCCATAGGGAGCTCTGACAATTCTTACACAGGCCTGCCACTGCAGCCTGAGTGAAATAACGTCCACGTTATTTCACAGCCATTTTACACTGCACTTAAGTAACTTATAAGTCACCTATATGTCTAACCTTTACCTGGTAAAGGTTAGGTGCAAAGTTACTTAGTGTGAGGGCACCCTGGCACTAGCCAAGGTGCCCCCACATTGTTCAGAGCCAATTCACTGAACTTTGTGAGTGCGGGGACACCATTACACGCGTGCACTACATATAGGTCACTACCTATATGTAGCTTCACCATGGTAACTCCGAATATGGCCATGTAACATGTCTATGATCATGGAATTGCCCCCTCTATGCCATCCTGGCATTGTTGGTACAATTCCATGATCCCAGTGGTCTGTAGCACAGACCCTGGTACTGCCAGACTGCCCTTCCTGGGGTTTCTCTGCAGCTGCTGCTGCTGCCAACCCCTCAGACAGGCAGCTGCCCTCCTGGGGTCCAGCCAGGCCTGGCCCAGGATGGCAGAACAAAGAACTTCCTCTGAGAGAGGGTGTGACACCCTCTCCCTTTGGAAAATGGTGTGAAGGCAGGGGAGGAGTAGCCTCCCCCAGCCTCTGGAAATGCTTTGTTGGGCACAGATGTGCCCAATTCTGCATAAGCCAGTCTACACCGGTTCAGGGACCCCTTAGCCCCTGCTCTGGCGCGAAACTGGACAAAGGAAAGGGGAGTGACCACTCCCCTGACCTGCACCTCCCCTGGGAGGTGTCCAGAGCTCCTCCAGTGTGCTCCAGACCTCTGCCATCTTGGAAACAGAGGTGCTGCTGGCACACTGGACTGCTCTGAGTGGCCAGTGCCACCAGGTGACGTCAGAGACTCCTTGTGATAGGCTCCTTCAGGTGTTAGTAGCCTTTCCTCTCTCCTAGGTAGCCAAACCCTCTTTTCTGGCTATTTAGGGTCTCTGTCTCTGGGGAAACTTTAGATAACGAATGCATGAGCTCAGCCGAGTTCCTCTGCATCTCCCTCTTCACCTTCTGATAAGGAATCGACCGCTGACCGCGCTGGAAGCCTGCAAACCTGCAACATAGTAGCAAAGACGACTACTGCAACTCTGTAACGCTGATCCTGCCGCCTTCTCGACTGTTTTCCTGCTTGTGCATGCTGTGGGGGTAGTCTGCCTCCTCTCTGCACCAGAAGCTCCGAAGAAATCTCCCGTGGGTCGACGGAATCTTCCCCCTGCAACCGCAGGCACCAAAAAGCTGCATCTCCGGTCCCTTGGGTCTCCTCTCAGCACGACGAGCGAGGTCCCTCGAATCCAGCGACACCGTCCAAGTGACCCCCACAGTCCAGTGACTCTTCAGCCCAAGTTTGGTGGAGGTAAGTCCTTGCCTCACCTCGCTGGGCTGCATTGCTGGGAACCGCGACTTTGCAAGCTTCTCCGGCCCCTGTGCACTTCCGGCGGAAATCCTTCGTGCACAGCCAAGCCTGGGTCCACGGCACTCTAACCTGCATTGCACGACTTTCTAAGTTGGTCTCCGGCGACGTGGGACTCCTTTGTGCAACTTCGGCGAGCACCGTTTCACGCATCCTCGTAGTGCCTGTTTCTGGCACTTCTCCGGGTGCTACCTGCTTCAGTGAGGGCTCTTTGTCTTGCTCGACGTCCCCTCTCTCTGCAGGTCCAATTTGCGACCTTCTGGTCCCTCCTGGGCCCCAGCAGCGTCCAAAAACGCCAAACGCACGATTTGCGTGTAGCAAGGCTTGTTGGCGTCCATCCGGCGGGAAAACACTTCTGCACGACTCTCCAAGGCGTGGGGGATCCATCCTCCAAAGGGGAAGTCTCTAGCCCTTGTCGTTCCTGCAGTATTCACAGTTCTTCAGCCTAGTAAGAGCTTCTTTGCACCAACCGCTGGCATTTCTTGGGCATCTGCCCATCTCCGAGCTGCTTGTGACTTTTGGACTTGGTCCCCTTGTTCCACAGGTACCCTCAGACAGGAATCCATCGTTGTTGCATTGCTGATTTGTGTTTTCCTTGCATTCTCCCTCTAACACGACTATTTTGTCCTTAGGGGAACTTTGGTGCACTTTGCACTCACTTTTCAGGGTCTTGGGGAGGGTTATTTTTCTAACTCTCACTATTTTCTAATAGTCCCAGCGACCCTCTACAAGGTCACATAGGTTTGGGGTCCATTCGTGGTTCGCATTCCACTTCTGGAGTATATGGTTTGTGTTGCCCCTATCCCTATGTTTCCCCATTGCATCCTATTGTAACTATACATTGTTTGCACTGTTTTCTAAGACTATACTGCATATTTTTGCTATTGTGTATATATATCTTGTGTATATTTCCTATCCTCTCACTGAGGGTACACTCTAAGATACTTTGGCATATTGTCATAAAAATAAAGTACCTTTATTTTTAGTATAATTGTGTATTGTGTTTTCTTATGATATTGTGCATATGACACTAAGTGGTACTGTAGTAGCTTCACACGTCTCCTAGTTCAGCCTGAGCTGCTTTGCTAAGCTACCATTATCTATCAGCCTAAGCTGCTAGACACCCTATACACTAATAAGGGATAACTGGGCCTGGTGCAAGGTGCAAGTACCCCTTGGTACTCACTACAAGCCAGTCCAGCCTCCTACATTGGTTGTGCAGCGGTGGGATAAGTGCTTTGAGACTACTTACCACTCTTGTCATTGTACTTTTCATAAGAGAAAAATATACAAAACAAGGTCAGTGTATATACACATAGCCAAAAAGTTTTGCATTTCCTCTTTTCACTCTTTTCTAAGTGCTGAAAAGTACTTCTAAACTTTCAAAAAGTTCTTAAAAGTTTAAAAAGTTTTTTCTGTCTTTCCAAAAAGTTCTGAAAACTTTTTTTTCTATTTGTCTATCACTTTAACTCTCTCTAAAAAAATGTCTGGCACAGGCCAAAAAGTTGAACTGTCCAAACTTGCATATGATCACCTTAGCTGGAAAGGAGCAAGGAGTCTCTGCATAGAGAGAGGTTTGAGTGTAGGGAAGAATCCTTCCTTAGAACTGTTAATTAATATGCTTAGAGTACAGGATAAGGCCATAAGTGCCCAATCTGTAGAAAAAGTAGCTAATGGTTCTCAATCTGATCCAGGGACTCCCTCAGGAAAAGGTTCAGGAAAGAAACTTCTCAGCCTGCCCATTACTAGACAGTCTAGCATAGTTGGTACAGAGGTTGAATCACACCATACTGATGGTGTGCTCTCACATTATACTGGTAGCCAAGCTGTTAGGGTGCCCTCTGTAAGGGACAGGTCTCCTTCTGTTCATTCCCATCATACCTCTGTATCTAGAAATGTCCCTCCCACCCACCCTGATGACAGATTGTTGGAAAGGGAGCTCAATAGATTGAGAGTGGAGCAAACCAGACTGAAGCTCAAGAAGCAACAGCTGGATTTGGATAGACAGTCTTTAGAAATAGAGAGGGAAAGACAGAAAATGGGTTTAGATACCCATGGTGGCAGCAGCAGTATTCCCCATAGTCATCCTGCAAAAGAGCATGATTCCAGGAATCTGCATAAGATAGTTCCCCCTTACAAGGAGGGGGATGACATTAACAAGTGGTTTGCTGCACTTGAGAGGGCCTGTGCTGTACAGGATGTCCCTCAAAAGCAGTGGGCTGCTATCCTATGGCTATCATTTACTGGAAAAGGTAGGGATAGGCTCCTTACTGTAAAAGAAAATGATGCTAACAATTTCCAAGTTCTTAAGAATGCACTCCTGGATGGTTATGGCTTAACCACTGAACAGTACAGGATAAAGTTCAGAGATACCAAAAAGGAGTCTTCACAAGACTGGGTTGATTTCATTGACCAGGCAGTGAAGGCCTTGGAGGGGTGGTTACATGGCAGTAAAGTTACTGATTATGACAGCCTGTATAACTTGATCCTGAGAGAGCATATTCTTAATAATTGTGTGTCTGATTTGTTGCACCAGTACTTGGTGGACTCTGATCTGACCTCTCCCCAAGAATTGGGAAAGAAGGCAGACAAATGGGTCAGAACAAGAGTGAACAGAAAAGTTCATACAGGGGGTGACAAAGATGGCAACAAAAAGAAGGATGGTAAGTCTTCTGACAAGGGTGGGGACAAATCTAAAAATGAGTCTTCATCAGGCCCACAAAAACACTCTGGTGGGGGTGGTGGGCCCAAATCCTCCTTTAATCAGAACAAGGAAAAGAAACCATGGTGCTATTTATGTAAGATAAAAGGCCATTGGACAACAGATCCCAGTTGTCCAAAGAAAGGCACCACAGCTCCTACCACTACAACCCCTACTGCTACACCTAGTGTCCCTACTAATAGCAGTGGTGGTGGGATCAAACCTACTAATAGCCAATCCAAGGGAGTAGCTGGGCTCACTTTTGGTAATTTAGTTGGGGTTGGTCTGATTAGGGAGACCACAGAGGCTACTTTAGTCTCTGAAGGGGCTATTGACTTAGCCACTTTGGTTGCTTGCCCCCATAACTTGGAGAAGTACAAGCAACTAACCCTAATAAATGGTGTTGAGGTCCAGGCCTACAGGGACACAGGTGCCAGTGTCACAATGGTGATTGATAAACTGGTGCACCCTGAACAACACATACTTGGACACCAGTACCAAGTAACCGATGCTCACAACATAACACAAAGCCACCCCATGGCTGTTGTAAATCTCAACTGGGGGGGGTATCTGGTCCAAAGAAAGTTGTGGTAGCTTCAGATTTACCTGTAGACTGTCTATTAGGGAACGATTTGGAGACATCAGCTTGGTCAGATGTGGAGTTGGAGGCCCATGCAGCAATGCTGGGCATCCCAGGGCATATTTTTGCTTTGACAAGGGCTCAGGCCAAAAAGCAAAAAGGACAGGGAAGCTTGGATCCTGGAACAATGGACCAAGTGCTCCCTAAAGCTAGGGCTAGTAGAAGCAAACCACTTCCTACTATCCCTCCCTCTACAGTGGATTCTACTTCTGAGGAAGAAGAATTCCCTCCCTGTGCAGAACCTACACCAGAGGAGCTGGAAGCAGACACTGCTGAGCTTTTGGGTGAAGGGGGGCCTGCCAGAGAGGAGCTGAGTGTGGCACAGCAAACCTGTCCCACATTAGAGGGTCTCAGACAGCAAGCTGTCAAACAGGCTAATGGGGATGTCAGTGACTCACACAGAGTTTACTGGGAGGACAACCTCTTGTACACTGAGCAAAGGGATCCTAAACCTGGAGCTGCCAGGAGATTAGTGATTCCTCAGGAGTACAGAAAGTTCCTCCTAACACTGGCACATGACATTCCCTTAGCTGGGCACCTGGGTCAAATGAAAACTTGGGACAGATTGGTACCACTGTTTCATTGGCCTAGGATGTCTGAGGACACAAAAGAATTTTGTAAGTCCTGTGAAACCTGTCAAGCCAGTGGCAAGACAGGTGGCACTCCAAAGGCACCCCTTATCCCACTGCCTGTGGTTGGGGTTCCCTTTGAAAGGGTAGGGGTTGACATAGTTGGCCCCCTTGACCCTCCTACTGCTTCAGGCAATAGATTTATCTTGGTGGTAGTGGACCATGCCACAAGATATCCTGAAGCTATTCCTTTAAGGACCACTACAGCTCCTGCAGTGGCAAAGGCCCTCCTGGGAATATTTTCCAGGGTGGGCTTCCCAAAGGAAGTAGTATCAGACAGAGGAAGCAATTTCATGTCTGCATACTTAAAGGCCATGTGGAAGGAGTGTGGTGTAACTTACAAGTTCACAACACCCTATCATCCACAAACAAATGGACTGGTGGAGAGATTTAATAAAACTCTCAAAGGCATGATTATGGGACTCCCTGAAAAACTCCGCAGGAGATGGGATATCCTTCTACCATGCCTCCTTTTTGCCTACAGGGAGGTACCCCAGAAAGGAGTGGGCTTCAGCCCCTTTGAACTTCTTTTTGGACACCCTGTTAGGGGTCCACTCACACTTGTAAAGGAGGGTTGGGAACAACCTTTAAAAGCTCCTAAGCAGGATATTGTGGATTATGTACTTGGCCTCAGATCAAGGATGGCTGAGTACATGAAAAAGGCCAGTAAAAACCTTCAGGCCAGCCAAGAGCTCCAGAAGCAATGGCATGATCAGAAGGCTGTTTTGGTTCAGTACCAACCAGGGCAGAAAGTGTGGGTCTTGGAGCCTGTGGCCCCAAGAGCACTCCAAGATAAATGGAGTGGACCCCACACAATTGTTGAAAAGAAGGGTGAAGTCACCTACTTGGTTGACTTAGGCACTGCCAGGAGTCCCCTTAGGGTGCTCCATGTCAACCGCCTGAAACCCTACTATGACAGGGCTGATCTCACCCTGCTCATGGCAACAGATGAGGGACAGGAAGAAGACAGTGATCCTCTACCTGATCTCTTCTCTTCCACAGAACAAGATGCTCTTGTGGAAGGTGTAGTTTTGGCTGATTGTCTTACTGCTGAGCAGAAAGATAATTGCATAAATCTCCTAGGACAATTTTCAGAACTCTTCTCCATTGTGCCAGGCACCACTTCTTGGTGTGAGCACACTATAGATACTGGAGACAGTTTACCTGTCAAAAGTAAGATCTATAGGCAGCCTGACCATGTCAGGGACTGCATAAAGCAAGAAGTTCAGAAGATGTTGGAACTAGGAGTGGTTGAGCACTCTGACAGTCCATGGGCTTCTCCTGTGGTACTGGTACCAAAACCCAATTCTAAAGATGGAAAGAAGGAAATGAGGTTTTGTGTAGACTATAGAGGTCTCAACTTGGTAACCAAAACTGATGCTCACCCTATACCCAGGGCAGATGAGCTAATAGATACACTGGCATCTGCCAAGTATCTAAGCACTTTTGATTTGACTGCAGGGTATTGGCAGATCAAAATGTCAGAAGATGCTAAACCTAAGACTGCATTTTCTACCATTGGAGGACATTACCAGTTTACTGTAATGCCTTTTGGTTTGAAAAATGCACCTGCCACTTTTCAGAGGTTGGTGAACACAGTCCTGCAAGGGCTGGAAGCTTTCAGTGCAGCATATTTGGACGATATAGCTGTCTTTAGCTCCAGCTGGGATGATCACCTGGTCCACCTTTGGAAAGTTTTGGAGGCCCTGCAAAAGGCAGGCCTCACTATCAAGGCTTCAAAGTGCCAGATAGGGCAGGGTAAGGTGGTTTATCTGGGACACCTTGTTGGTGGGGAACAGATTGCACCACTTCAGGGGAAAATCCAAACTATCATTGATTGGATTCCCCCTTCCACTCAGACTCAGGTGAGAGCCTTCCTAGGCCTCACTGGGTATTACAGGAGGTTCATTAAGAACTATGGCTCCATTGCAGCCCCTCTTAATGACCTCACATCAAAGAAAATGCCTAAAAAGGTATTATGGACAGCAAACTGTCAGAAAGCTTTTGAGGAGCTGAAGCAGGCCATGTGCTCTGCACCTGTCCTGAAAAGCCCTTGTTACTCTAAAAAATTCTATGTCCAAACTGATGCATCTGAATTAGGAGTAGGGGCAGTCCTATCACAACTTAATTCTGAGGGCCAGGATCAACCTGTTGCTTTTATTAGTAGAAGGTTGACCCCTAGAGAAAAGCGTTGGTCTGCCATTGAGAGGGAGGCCTTTGCTGTGGTCTGGGCTCTGAAGAAGTTGAGGCCATACCTGTTTGGCACTCACTTCATTGTTCAGACAGACCACAAACCTCTACTTTGGCTAAAACAAATGAAAGGTGAAAATCCTAAATTGTTGAGGTGGTCCATATCCCTACAGGGAATGGACTATACAGTGGAACATAGACCTGGGAGTAGCCACTCCAATGCAGATGGACTCTCCAGATATTTCCACTTAGACAATGAAGACTCATCAGGTAATGGCTAGTCTTATTGTCCTTCGTTTGGGGGGGGGTTGTGTAGGAAAGTACCATCTTGCCTGGCATGTTACCCCCATTTTTCACTGTATATATGTTGTTTTAGTTGTATGTGTCACTGGGACCCTGGTAACCCAGGGCCCCAGTGCTCATAAGTGTGCCTGAATGTGTTACCTGTGTAGTGACTAACTGTCTCACTGAGGCTCTGCTAATCAGAACCTCAGTGGTTATGCTCTCTCATTTCTTTCCAAATTGTCACTGACAGGCTAGTGACCATTTTTACCAATTTACATTGGCTTACTGGAACACCCTTATAATCCCCTAGTATATGGTACTGAGGTACCCAGGGTATTGGGGTTCCAGGAGATCCCTATGGGCTGCAGCATTTCTTTTGCCACCCATAGGGAGCTCTGACAATTCTTACACAGGCCTGCCACTGCAGCCTGAGTGAAATAACGTCCACGTTATTTCACAGCCATTTTACACTGCACTTAAGTAACTTATAAGTCACCTATATGTCTAACCTTTACCTGGTAAAGGTTAGGTGCAAAGTTACTTAGTGTGAGGGCACCCTGGCACTAGCCAAGGTGCCCCCACATTGTTCAGAGCCAATTCACTGAACTTTGTGAGTGCGGGGACACCATTACACGCGTGCACTACATATAGGTCACTACCTATATGTAGCTTCACCATGGTAACTCCGAATATGGCCATGTAACATGTCTATGATCATGGAATTGCCCCCTCTATGCCATCCTGGCATTGTTGGTACAATTCCATGATCCCAGTGGTCTGTAGCACAGACCCTGGTACTGCCAGACTGCCCTTCCTGGGGTTTCTCTGCAGCTGCTGCTGCTGCCAACCCCTCAGACAGGCAGCTGCCCTCCTGGGGTCCAGCCAGGCCTGGCCCAGGATGGCAGAACAAAGAACTTCCTCTGAGAGAGGGTGTGACACCCTCTCCCTTTGGAAAATGGTGTGAAGGCAGGGGAGGAGTAGCCTCCCCCAGCCTCTGGAAATGCTTTGTTGGGCACAGATGTGCCCAATTCTGCATAAGCCAGTCTACACCGGTTCAGGGACCCCTTAGCCCCTGCTCTGGCGCGAAACTGGACAAAGGAAAGGGGAGTGACCACTCCCCTGACCTGCACCTCCCCTGGGAGGTGTCCAGAGCTCCTCCAGTGTGCTCCAGACCTCTGCCATCTTGGAAACAGAGGTGCTGCTGGCACACTGGACTGCTCTGAGTGGCCAGTGCCACCAGGTGACGTCAGAGACTCCTTGTGATAGGCTCCTTCAGGTGTTAGTAGCCTTTCCTCTCTCCTAGGTAGCCAAACCCTCTTTTCTGGCTATTTAGGGTCTCTGTCTCTGGGGAAACTTTAGATAACGAATGCATGAGCTCAGCCGAGTTCCTCTGCATCTCCCTCTTCACCTTCTGATAAGGAATCGACCGCTGACCGCGCTGGAAGCCTGCAAACCTGCAACATAGTAGCAAAGACGACTACTGCAACTCTGTAACGCTGATCCTGCCGCCTTCTCGACTGTTTTCCTGCTTGTGCATGCTGTGGGGGTAGTCTGCCTCCTCTCTGCACCAGAAGCTCCAAAGAAATCTCCCGTGGGTCGACGGAATCTTCCCCCTGCAACCGCAGGCACCAAAAAGCTGCATCTCCGGTCCCTTGGGTCTCCTCTCAGCACGACGAGCGAGGTCCCTCGAATCCAGCGACACCGTCCAAGTGACCCCCACAGTCCAGTGACTCTTCAGCCCAAGTTTGGTGGAGGTAAGTCCTTGCCTCACCTCGCTGGGCTGCATTGCTGGGAACCGCGACTTTGCAAGCTTCTCCGGCCCCTGTGCACTTCCGGCGGAAATCCTTCGTGCACAGCCAAGCCTGGGTCCACGGCACTCTAACCTGCATTGCACGACTTTCTAAGTTGGTCTCCGGCGACGTGGGACTCCTTTGTGCAACTTCGGCGAGCACCGTTTCACGCATCCTCGTAGTGCCTGTTTCTGGCACTTCTCCGGGTGCTACCTGCTTCAGTGAGGGCTCTTTGTCTTGCTCGACGTCCCCTCTCTCTGCAGGTCCAATTTGCGACCTTCTGGTCCCTCCTGGGCCCCAGCAGCGTCCAAAAACGCCAAACGCACGATTTGCGTGTAGCAAGGCTTGTTGGCGTCCATCCGGCGGGAAAACACTTCTGCACGACTCTCCAAGGCGTGGGGGATCCATCCTCCAAAGGGGAAGTCTCTAGCCCTTGTCGTTCCTGCAGTATTCACAGTTCTTCAGCCTAGTAAGAGCTTCTTTGCACCAACCGCTGGCATTTCTTGGGCATCTGCCCATCTCCGAGCTGCTTGTGACTTTTGGACTTGGTCCCCTTGTTCCACAGGTACCCTCAGACAGGAATCCATCGTTGTTGCATTGCTGATTTGTGTTTTCCTTGCATTCTCCCTCTAACACGACTATTTTGTCCTTAGGGGAACTTTGGTGCACTTTGCACTCACTTTTCAGGGTCTTGGGGAGGGTTATTTTTCTAACTCTCACTATTTTCTAATAGTCCCAGCGACCCTCTACAAGGTCACATAGGTTTGGGGTCCATTCGTGGTTCGCATTCCACTTCTGGAGTATATGGTTTGTGTTGCCCCTATCCCTATGTTTCCCCATTGCATCCTATTGTAACTATACATTGTTTGCACTGTTTTCTAAGACTATACTGCATATTTTTGCTATTGTGTATATATATCTTGTGTATATTTCCTATCCTCTCACTGAGGGTACACTCTAAGATACTTTGGCATATTGTCATAAAAATAAAGTACCTTTATTTTTAGTATAATTGTGTATTGTGTTTTCTTATGATATTGTGCATATGACACTAAGTGGTACTGTAGGAGCTTCACTCGTCTCCTAGTTCAGCCTAAGCTGCTCTGCTAAGCTACCATTATCTATCAGCCTAAGCTGCTAGACACCCTATACACTAATAAGGGATAACTGGGCCTGGTGCAAGGTGCAAGTACCCCTTGGTACTCACTACAAGCCAGTCCAGCCTCCTACACCCACATAGTGTGGTTTTCTAACACTGTGCAACTGGATTTCTCATGCATTGTCGCTGGGCGTCAAAGTCATTGTGAACCTGCGTGGATCCAAGGTGCCCCGTCCAGAAATCGATGCATCGCTCTCTTGTGAGGGAAAAAAACGACGCACCTTCGACCCGACCGGAGAAGAAATGATGCACAGCCTCACTTGCGAGTAAGGAATCGGAGCATTGCTGACTTTCCCATGCACGCTCACCTGTGCGGCCTTATTTCTGACGCAAACCAGGTACTTTGTGTAAAATCAACCATTGATTTCTATGGAGTAAGAATCTTATTGTTTTGAAAATTCATATTTTGACTTGTGTAGGTTGGATTTTTATTGTTTTGGTCTTGTTTGATTTAGATAAATATTCCCTATCTTTCTAAACCTGTGTGATGTCCATTTTGTAGTGTTTCACTGTATTACTGTGTGTTTTGGTACAAATACTTTGCACATTGCTTGAGAGTTAAACCTTTCTGCTCATGTCAAGCTACCAAGGGGGTGAACAGAGGTTAACCAGGTGTGTTTTTCCTTTGCCCTGACTAGAGTGAGCGTCCTTGCTTGGACAGGATGTAACCTGACTGCCAACCAAAGACCTCATTTCTAACATCCCCTAAGATCCAGAGGGCCCCCTCAGCACAGCACCTGACCGGAGCGAGCCTGTGGGGGTGGTCTCAATTTTCTGTGCTGAGGGGCCCCTTCCACTTTCCTTACGCCACTGCAGCATCTTGTGAGAAAGAACATGTTTAACTCGCACTACATTCACCAGAGACCTCTGCAAACATCATTTCAATTCATTTCATGAAAATCCTAGCGCCTTCATGTTAGTGTTCTCATGCGCGCGCGTTCCTTGCACCCAGGCGTGTGGCTCTGTCCAACATGGTGTTTACGATTTACTTAATTATTTAAGCCATCTTCCGTTCTCGTTATGGTGTTAATAGGTTAATTTCAACACTTTTCATTATAGTACAGCGGGGTGGCCAGTGCTCTGTGCTGCCTAGTACAGTGGGTGGCCAGTGCTGTGTGCTTTCTAGTACAGTGGGGTGGCCAGTGCTGTTTGCTGTTGGCAGTGTTCTAGCCAGTGCTGTGTGCTGGCTGCAGTGTGCTGGCCACTGCTGTGTGCTGTCTAGTGTAGTGTGCTGTCCACTGCTGTTTGCTGTCTGCAGTGTGCTGGCCACTGGTGTGTGCTTTCTACTACAGTGTGCTGGCCAGAGCTGTGTGCTGTCCAGAGTTAGCTCGCCAGTGCTGTGTGCTGTATGCTGCCTTCAGTGTGCTGGACACTGCTGTGTGCTGCCTGCAGTGTGCTTGCTACTGCTGTGTTCTTCTGTGTAGTGTGCTGGCAAGTGCTGTGTGGTGTCTGCAGTGTGCTGGCCACTGCTGTGTGCTGTCTACAGTGTGCTGGCAAGTGCTGTGTGTTGTCTGCAGCGTGCTGGCCACTGCTGTGTGCTGGCCACTACTGTGTGCTGTCTGCAGTGTGCTGGCCAGTGCTGTGTGCTGTCTGCAATGTGCTGGTCAGTGCTGTGTGCTGTCTGCAGCGTGCTGGCCAGTGCTGTGTGCTGTCTGCAGCGTGCTGGCCAGTGCTGTGTGCTGGCCAGTGCTGTGTGCTGTCTAGTGTAGTGTGCTGTCCACTGCTGTTTGCTGTCTGCAGTGTGCTGGCCACTGGTGTGTGCTTTGTACTACAGTGTGATGGCCACAATTGTGTGCTGTCCACAGTGTGCTCGCCACAGTTAGCTGGCCAGTGCTGTGTGCTGTCTGCAGTGTGCTGTATGCTGCCTGCAGTGTGCTGGGCACTGCTGTGTGCTGCCTGCAGTGTGCTGGGCACTGCTGTGTGCTGTCTGTAGTGTGCTGGCAAGTGCTGTGTGGTGTAAGCAGTGTGCTGGCCAGTGTTGTGTGCTATCTACAGTGTGCTGGCAAGTGCTGTGTGCTGTCTACTGCATTGTGCTGGCCACTGCTGTCTGTGTGCTGCCTGCAGTGTGCTGGCCAGTGCTGAGTGCTGTCTACTGCAGTGAGCTGGCCACTACGTGTGTCACTGCTGTCTGTAGTGTGCTAGCCACTGCTGTGCATTGCCTACAGTGTGCTAGGCATTGCTGTGTGCCATCTGCAGTGTGCTGCTTTGTGCTGGCGGCAGTGTGGCAGAGTGCTGGCCAATACGGCACATCATGGTGGTCGTGTCCACATTAGCGTCATAATTTATGGCGCTAATGTGGCGCTTTGCTCGATTAGCACTGTAAATGATGGTGCTAGTGTAGCAAAGCACAGAGACTCCCATTGTTTTCAATGGGAGTGTGTAGGAGGATGGCCTGGTTTGTAGTGGGTACCTAAGGTACTTAAACCTTATACCAGGTCCAGTTATCCCTTATTAGTGAAATGCAGAAGCCAGGCTCTCTTGGGGTAGTGTGGATGAGCAGCCAAGGCTGAACTAGGAGACATGCAAAGCTCTTGAAATACCACTGTAGTCACACTGTACTCACACGCATGAAAGACAATACTCAGTGTTACACAAAATAAAGGTACTTTATTTTAGTAACACAAGGCCAAAAATACTTTGGAGACTATACTCCCTTAGGAGGTGAGTAAATGACACAATATATACACTAGCAACCAAAAACAAGTAAGCAGTCAGAAAATAGTGCAAATAGTGAAAATCACAATAGGTTGCAATAGGCCTAGGGGGAACACAAGCCATATACTAAAACAGTGGAATGTGAAATTCGGTTTCCCACCTAGGCAAGTGTAGTGTATAGAGGGGCGCTGGGAGTCTAAGAAAACACCAAAGGTAAGTAAAATACCCCACCCCAGAGCCCAGGAAAGCAGGAGTAAAACACAGCAAGTTTCCTAAAACACACTAGAAGTCGTGGTAGAAGACAGTGCAAGAACCAGAAGGGACTGCAAGACACCAACGATGGATTCCTAGACCAGAAGACCTGTGGAAGAAGGGGACCAAGTCCAAGAAGCACTGAAGAGTCCAGGGAGAACAGGAGCCCCTGCTAACCCAGATGAAGGTGTAAAAGGAGGACCACCGATTAGAAGACAAAGTCAGTATTGCACTAAAGAAGATAGATGTGCGTTCCTTGTTGGTGTAGAAAATGTCCCATGCCGGATGGATGAATGCAGTCTGCTTTTCATCACTGGATTCCACAAACAAGCCTTGGTAAATGCAAAGCTCGCAGTTCGTGGAAAATTGTGCTGCCCGGGCCTAGGAAGGACCAGGTCGGCTCTACCCAGGAGGGGAAGGCAGAGGAGCTCTCAGCAACTCAAACAGCCCTGAGAAGACCAGACAGCGTGCACAGGAGTCCCACAGCACGGGGAAAAAAGGAGTTGCAAATGGCAGTTGTCGCAGCACTACACAAAGGGATCCCACGCTGCCAGAGAACAACTCAGGGAGCTGAGCATCACAGGATAGAGTGCTGGAGAGCTGGGCTAGGGTGCGCACAAAGGAATTCTTGGAAAAGCACACAGAAACCCTAGGAGCTGCACAAAATGTCTGGCATGGGGACGCAAGCTCTTACCTCCAGCAAATTTGGACAGTTGGACCTTTGGTAAGTCACAGTCAATTTAGTCCACCACCTGTGTTGCAGGATCCACGCTCGTTGTCAGGAGAGGGGACCCAGAGTACCGGTTGTCACTGCAGAGAGGTGCCTGCTGAAGCAGGGAAGTGACTCCGTCACTCCACGGGCGATTCCTTCGATTCTTCTGGTGCAGGATGAACACAAGCAGTCCTCGGAGGATGCACAACCTGGAAACTGTTGCAGTTGCTGGCAGGAGCTGAAGTTACAAGATTGCAGAAGTCATTTTGCTTCTTTGTTGCAGTTTTGTAGAGTTCCTGGAGCAGTAGATGAAGTAAAGGATGCAGAGGATTCCTGCTGTAGTCTTGCAATCCAAATCTGAACAAACACCCAGAGGAGAGACCCTAAATATCTCTGAGAGGGATTGGTCACCTAACCAGGTAAGCACCTATCAGGAGGAGTCTCTGACGTCACCTGCTGGCACTGGCCACTCAGATGCTCCCAGATTTCCCTGACTATCCTGAAAACAAGATGGCAGAACCTAGAGACACTCTGGAGGAGCTATGGCCACCACCCCTGGGGTGGTGATGGACAGGGTAGTGGTCACTCCCCTTTCCTTTTTCCAGTTGCGTGCCAAAGCAGGGACTGGGGGTCCCTGAACCGGTGTGGCCTGGATTATGCAAGGAGGACGCCATCTGTGCCCTTCAAAGCATTTCCAGAGGCTCTGGGAGGATACCCCTCCCATGCCTGTAACACCTATTTCCTTTGGGAGAGGGTGTAACACCCCTCTCTTAAAGGAAATGCATTGTTCTGCCTTCCTGAGATTGAGCTGCTCAAGCCCCAGGAGGGCAGAAGCCTGTCTGTTGGGTGCCAGCAGCTGGGGCTGCAGTGGAAGCCTCAGAAGAATGGTATGGTAGTACTGGGGGCCATGGTGGAGCCCCCACTGTCCATTGGATTGTGCAACTAATACTGGAATCAGTTTTGGGGTACAGTTACCAGTTGTTAGATACCTCACATGGCCATATTCGGGATTACCATTGTGAAGCTACATATATGTATGGACCTAATGTGGTGCACACTTATAATGGTGTCCCCGCAACCGTCAAGTCCAAGAAAATTAGCCTGAATGACGTGGGGCACCTCTGCTAGTGCAGGGGTGCCTTCACACACAGGTACTTTGCACCCAGCCTTCAGGGTTTGAAGGCCTGACATATAGGTGACTTGTAAGAGACCTGGTGCAGTGATAATGGCTGTGAAATAGTGCTTACAAAATTTCACTCAGGATGCAATGGCAGTCCTGAAGAAGTGTTTGTATGAGCTCCTTATGGGTGGCAAAAGAAATGCTGCATCTCATAAGGATCTCCTGGAACCCCAATGCCCTGGATACCTACTTGCCATATAATAGGGACTTATAAGGGGGGTCCAGTATGCCAATTTGGAGTGAAATACTGGGTTACGAGTATGTAAGTAAAAATTTTGAACCAGAGAGATCATAAGCACTGAAGTTCTGATTAGCAGGATTCCAGTGACACAGTCAAGCATACTGACAAAAACAGTGAAACAGACTGGCATGTAGGTAACGAACTATAAGCACTGAGGTCCTGAGTAGCAGGATCCCAGTGACACAGTCAAAACACACTGACAAACAGGCCAAAAATGGGGGTAACCATGCTAGAAAGAGGCTACTTTCTCACATACCCCCCCATACGAAGGACAATAAGTTGGATGTGGCAAAGACATGTCCAACAGTGAGCAAAAAGTAATACGATTGTGTGATTAAAAAAAAAACATAAACCAAGAGGGGAGGTGTTGGACCTAGCCCTTTCTGCAGGGTCATTCCCGGTCTTTTTGCCTTTTCCCCACACTTTTCGCTGAATTTGTTTTGCTGGCTTTAGGACTCTGGGCACTTTACCACTGCTAGCCAGTGCTAAAATGCATGTGCTCTTTCCCTAAAACCTGTTACTATTGGCTTATCCACATTTGGCATGTTTAATTTACTTATTAGTCCCTAGTAAATTGAACTACATGAGCCCAGTGCCTGTACATTAAATGCTGCTAGTGGGCCTGCAGCACTAATTGTGCCACCCACTTAAGGAACCCTTCAAACATGGCTCAGGCCTGCCACTGAATAGCCTGTGCGTACATTTTTACACTGCCATGTCAACCTCGCAAGTTAATTCTCTTGCCAGGCCAAAACCTGCCTTTCTTCTTTTGTAATTCAAATGTCACCCCTAAGGCCCCAGGACAGGGTGCAGTGTATTTAAGTGGGATCTGTACTTTTAAGTTTTACATGTCCTAAGTAGTGAAAAACTCTTACATTTGTTTTTCACTACTGTAAGGCCTATCTCTGCCATGGGTTAACATTGGGATTGCCTTATTATTACATTTTATATGTGAAATTTCCAGTCGGGACCAGATGGATATTTCCAATTTGGTATCCCTGTACTCACAATTTAAAATCACAACTTATGGTAAAGTTGGACTTTACGTTGCAAGTCTGAAAATGCCACTTTTAGAAAGATGGCATTTGTTTTACTTTAGCCATTCTATGCCTCTGCCTGTCTCTGAATGCACATCTGGATAGGTGACAGCTGAGCTGAAAGGGAGCACAGGTGTTCCTGATGGCCATCAATATTTTGTTGGGTCATTAACATCTTGATGGGTCGTCCTGGGCATTATGGGTGGGTGGAGCTGACACAGCTGAATATGCTGGGTCCTGAGCCCTCACAAAGGGATGCATGATCCCCTGTAGTGTGCCTGGAAAAAATGAAGGGAAGGCAGGGACTTTGTGCACTTCAAAGGCCTCTTGTTAAAGTCTCCCCCACTCAAAAGGTACAACTGGGTGAAAGGACTGGACCCCAAACCCCACCAAACCAGTACATCCTGGACCTGAGAACATTCTGCCAGGAAGCAGGACTTCTGTGCTGCTGAAAGGACTGTCAGTCTGCTGGACTCTGCTGTACTTGCTGGTACCACAAGGATGTTCCTATTCACATCAAGTGTGGTAAATGAATGGCACTAACATTCTTTGTTGGCAATGGGGACAAAGTCCTCTCCAACAAGCACTTGCCAAGTATAGTGGAATTATTGACGGACAGCAGTGGCAGACTAAGGATAGCGGCCTGATTGACAAATGCAGCCAAAACTGTTCACTCACTGGATATCCTGACCAGAATGGTTTGTGTCTTGGCTGAATAAACCCATCCATGTACACTTTACAAATGTTGCAGTTTATGCATTGTGCATTTTTCACAGGTTTAGGAAGTTAGTGTTGGATTAAAAAAATATCATTAGGACATGACATATTGTAATGATGTTTCTTAAAGTGAAACAACAAACCGCACACGTGTGGAAGCTATCTTTACATGTTGTGGCCTTCTCAGAGGAAGAAAGAGTAGCAAAGGCAATAGGTTTCATGGGTGAGACTTGCTAGTTGTACCAATACGTGTCTCCTTAAATGATCAAAGGTAAAACGACGGATGGAACTATTTCTCCAGTGCTTTATTGGTGAATAGGGCATTTTATTCTTAAGTATGTCCCGGTTAAGCTCCGTGCAGACATCGGTGTGCCTAAAGTCTGCATTAGCATCTAAACTAGCCTATTGTACACTTTGCACTGTGCCAGTATGTTTGCAGGCGTGAAATTAACATAGAGCTGGACATCGCTTGCTAACTCACAAAACAAACAGCAGAAAATACTGCTGGCAGATCCCAGTGGGCATGGATTGCGCATCAATCCAAACTGCGGAATAATAGGCTTTTTTTAGATACAAATTAGCTTATGTTTGGCAGACATTGTGTTTAGAAAATCAAGAGCTGCATAAGACAATACAATTAAAGAGGGACTGCAGTAATTGTCATCTCCATTAGACACTCAGGCCCATATTTATAAATTTTTTGCGCAAAAGTGATGTAAATATGGGCCTCAGTTTGTTGTGTAGCCATTTTAGTTATAGCTCCATGCACGTTATTTTAGCATACTAGGCCTGCTGCTGTGCACTTTAACCTAGATATATTTTATTCGGCTTCATTTTATTATTATTGCAATAGCCACTTTTGAAGTCTTGTTTTATTTTCTATCTAACTGTTTTTGCCTAGGCCAGCACTCTGTTCTCAAACAAGACATTCTTGCTCACTCTGTGCATCTTCCAAGGCTGCAGCAAGATAGGTTGCCGGTGAACGTGGTATGACTTTAGTCTCCGACATATGTAGAAAAATACACATCCTTACGTAGGGACATTTTTTCAGAACATCAGCTGTTTATTATAAAAACACTTCCCTGTCCCTTACATGTTAGAGGGAGATTCCAACCAGGGAACCACGTCTGTATGCTGCTTGCTGAATGCTTTGCTACAGATGCTAATGCAGACTTCAGGCCTTTGCTCAGGTATGGGGGATGATATCTTCCCAGGGGAACCTGAAGGGCAGAATTAGAGCTTAACACGTTGTGCTCTATCATAGCCTAGGTAAGAATTGGTCTGTTGAGTCTAGTGACAATATGGTAGAGTTATTCCTATGCTTCACTCTCCTTGTCACCGTTTTAATCCTGTCATGCTGTGTCATCCTGGTTATTGCAGCTCAGGCTTTTGCTATCTAAGATGCAGACGCTTCATTAAAATGATTATTGAAACATATACTGCATATGAACGTGCAGATGGTGTGTTTGGCAGACCAGTACATCTCCCATGTTAATGCTGAATTCCCTGGCTCAGTGCATGATGCCTACATTCTGCGGAATAGCAGCATCCCTTATGTGATGGGGCAACTCCAGAGGCACCGTGTGTGGCTATTAGGTGAGGACATGGACCCAATACAGTGGGAATAGTTGTCAGGGTCTGCGGATGTCCCTATGAGTTAGTGTGTGTCTAACAGTTGTCCCTTGCCATTTGCAGGTGATTCTGGTTACCCCAACCTGTCATGGCTACTGACCCCAGCGAGGAATCCCAGGACAAGGGCAGAGGAACGCTACAATGAGGCCTATGGGCGAATTAGGAGGTTTATAGAGAGGACCTTCGGCCTCCTGAAGGCCAGGTTCCGGTGCCTCCATATGACAGGTGGTTCCCTTTTCTACTCACCAAAGAAGGTATGCCAGATCATCGTGGCCTGCTGTATGCTTCACAACATGGCATTGCGACGACAGGTGCCTTTTCTGCAGGGGGATGGTCCAGATGGAGGTCTTGTGGCAGCTGTGGAGCCTGTGGACAGTGAAGACAAGGAAGCAGAAGAAGAGGACATAGACAACAGGAACACGGTGATCCTGCAATACTTCCAGTGAGACACAGGTAAGAAGCCAACACTGCCTGCTACATCTGATCTAATTCTACTACCTCTCTACTGTCTGTCATTTACACCCAATGTATGGTCCTTGAGTTATCACTTTCCTTACGATTTCACAGATGTGGGTCCCACTGTGTGATATCTGCTTTGTTTCCTCATGGACTAGAGCTGTGTGACATAGGTATGTTGACATTACATTTGATCTAGCATTTTGCCACTGTAATTGCTAATACACTATTTCGAAATCACAGACAGACTCCTGAGTGTTTTGTGATTTAAGGGTGTTTATTGAAGTGCTCAATATTGGAGGGATTGTAAAATGGTGAGGGGTGATGGTGGAGGAATGTCCATGGCAGAGTCCAGTCTATTAGTCTCACAGGTGCATTGCCCAAATGGGCATAGGAAGTGGAGCTGGGGCAGTTTGGCGATGGACAGGGTGACAAGGTGGGACAGAAGGATGACAATCAGGGTGGTCTCATTTCTTGGCGGGGGTCTTGGCATTGTTCTCTGTTTTTATCCTAGATCTCAGGGACCGTTTGCGGGGTGATTCCCCCTTTGCAGGGAGTGGGGTGCTGGTGTGGTGGTCCTGTGGCGGTGCCTCATGCCCACTAGCACCGGCGGTAGTGGGCAGTTCATCATCGAGGCTAGTGTCAGGGGCCCCTTGTTGTGCCACAGTGTCCCTCCTGGTGTTGACGAGTTCCTTCAGCACCCCCACAATGGTGCCCAGGGTGGAATTAATGGATTTGAGCTCCTCCATGAACCCCAAATACTGTTCCTCCTGCAGCCGCTGCGTCTTCTGAAACTTTGCCAGTACCGTGCCATCGTCTCCTGGGAATGGTGGTAGGCTCTCATGATGTTGAGAGGGCCTTGTGGAGAGTGGGTGCCCTTGGCCTGTCCCCCCCCCTGTCGCACAGCAGCCCGCCCAGTTCCCCTGTGTTCCTGGGCCTCTGTCCCCTGAACCGTGTGCCCACTGCCACTGCCCCCAGGTCCCTGTTGTTGTTCGGGTGATGGGTTGGCCTGGGTTCCCTGTAGTGGTGGACACACTGCTGCTTGACGTGTCCTGGGGACAGAAGTATGGGCCCGCTGGGTGGGTGCTGTGCGGGTGTTTCCAGATGGGGGAAGCTCTGTAGTGGCTTGTGCCAGTGTGAGGGGAACCGACTGTCCCGAGGTCCCAGATGGGCCGTGCTGGTCATCTAGATCCAGTTGGACAGAGCTGCTGTCATCACTGTGGGCCTCTTCTGTGGGTGGGGTGGACATATCTGGAACCTCCTGTAGGAGGCTGGACTGGCTTGTAGTGAGTACCAAGGGGTACTTACACCTTGCACCAGGCCCAGGTATCCTTTATTAGTGTATAGGGTGTCTAGCAGCTTAGGCTGATAGATAATGGTAGCTTAGCAGAGCAGCTTAGGCTGAACTAGGAGACGAGTGAAGCTCCTACAGTACCACTAGTGTCACTTGCACAATATCATAAGAAAACACAATACACAGATATACTAAAAAATAAAGGTACTTTATTTTTATGACAATATGCCAAAGTATCTCAGTGAGTACCCTCAGTATGAGGATAGCAAATATACACAAGATATATGTACACAATACCAAAATATGCAGTAATAGCAATAGAAAACAGTGCAAACAATGTATAGTCACAATAGAATGCAATGGGGGCACATAGGGATAGGGGCAACACAAACCATATACTCTAGAAGTGGAATGCGAACCACAAATGGACCCCAAACCTATGTGACCTTGTAGAGGGTCGCTGGGACTGTAAGAAAACAGTGAGGGTTAGAAAAATAGCCTACCCCAAGACCCTGAAAAGTGGGTGCAAAGTGCACCTAAGTTCCCCAAAGAGCACAGAAGTAGTGATAGGGGAATTCTGCAAAGAAGACCAACACCAGCAATGCAACAACAATGGATTTCCTGACAAGAGTAACTGTGGGACAAGGGGACCAAGTCCAAGAGTCACGATCAAGTCGGGAGTGGGCAGATGCCCAGGAAATGCCAGCTGTGGGTGCAAAGGAGCTGCCACCAGATGGTAGAAGCTGTGGATTCTGCAAGAACGACAAGGGCTAGAAACTTCCCCTTTGGAGGATGGATGTCCCACGTCGTGAAGAGTTGTGCAGAGGTGTTTCCGTGCAGAAAGACCGCAAACAAGCCTTTCTAGCTGCAAGGGTCGCGGTTAGGGTTTTTGGATGCTGCTGTGGCGCAGGAGGGACCAGGATGTCGCCAATTGCGTGAGGAGACAGAGGGGGCGTCCAGCAAGACAAAAAGCCCACTCAGAAGCAAGCAGCACCCACAGAAATGCCGGGACAGGCACTACGAAGTGGAGTGAACCGGAGCTCACCCGAAGTCACAAAGGAAGGTCCCACGACGCCGGTGGACAACACAGGAGGTCGTGCACTGCAGGTTAGAGTGCCGGGGACCCAGGCTTGGCTGTGCACAAAGGAAATCCTGGAAGAGTGCACAGGAGCCGGAGTAGCTGCAAAACACGCGGTTCCCAGCAATGCAGTCTAGCGTGGGGAGGCAAGGACTTACCCCCACCAAACTTGGACTGAAGAGTCACTGGAATGTGGGAGTCACTTGGACAGAGTTGCTGAGTTCAAGGGACCTCGCTCGTCGTGCTGAGAGGAGACCCAGAGGAGCTATGATGCAGTTCTTTGGTGCTTGCGGTTGCAGGGGGAAGATTCCGTCGACCCACGGGAGATTTCTTCGGAGCTTCTAGTGCAGAGAGGAGGCGGACTACCCCCACAGCATGCACCACCAGGAAAACAGTCGAGAAGGCGGCCGGATCAGCGTTACAAGGTCGCAGTAGTTGTCTTTGCTACTTTGTTGCAGTTTTGCAGGCTTCCAGAGCAGTCAGCGGTCGATTCCTTGGCAGAAGGTGAAAAGAGAGATGCAGAGTAACTCTGATGAGCTCTTGCATTCGTTATCTAAAGAATTCCCCAAAACAGAGACCCTAAATAGCCAGAAAAGGAGGTTTGGCTACCTAGGAGAGAGGATAGGCTAGCAACACCTGGAGGAGCCTATCAGAAGGAGTCTCTGACGTCACCTGCTGGCACTGGCCACACAGAGCAGTCCATTGTGCCAGCAGCAACTCTGTTTCCAAGATGGCAGAGGTCTGGAGCACACTGGAGGAGCTCTGGGCACCTCCCAGGGGAGGTGCAGGTCAGGGGAGTGGTCACTCCCCTTTCCTTTGTCCAGTTTCGCCCCAGAGCAGGGCTGGGGATCCCTGAACCGGTGCAGACTGGCTTTTGCAGAGATGGGCACCATCTGTGCCCATCAAAGCATTTCCAGAGGCTGGGGGAGGCTACTCCTCCCCAGCCCTAACATCTTTTTCCAAAGGGAGAGGGTGTAACAGCAGCAGCAGCTGCAGTGAAACCCCGGGAAAGGTAGTTTGACAGTACCCGGGTCTGAGCTAGAGACTCGGGGATCATGGAATTGTCTCCCCAATGCCAGAATGGCATTGGGGTGACAATTCCATGATCTTAGACATGTTACATGGCCATGTTCGGAGTTACCATTGTGACGCTATACATATGTTGTGACATATGCATAGTGCACGCGTGTAATGGTGTCCCCACACTCACAAAGTCCGGGGAATTTGCCCTGAACAATGTGGGAGCACCTTGGCTAGTGCCAGGGTGCCCACACACTAAGTAACTTAGCACCCAACCTTTACCAGGTAAAGGTTAGACATATAGGTGACTTATAAGTTACTTAAGTGCAGTGGTAAATGGCTGTGAAATAACGTGGACGTTATTTCACTCAGGCTGCACTGGCAGGCCTGTGTAAGAATTGTCAGAGCTCCCTATGGGTGGCACAAGAAATGCTGCAGCCCATAGGGATCTCCTGGAACCCCAATACCCTGGGTACCTCAGTACCATATACTAGGGAATTATAAGGGTGTTCCAGTATGCCAATGTAAATTGGTGAAATTGGTCACTAGCCTGTTAGTGACAATTTGGAAAGAAATGAGAGAGCATAACCACTGAGATTCTGGTTAGTAGAGCCTCAGAGAGACAGTTAGTCATAACACAGGTAACACATACAGGGCACACTTATGAGCACTGGGGCCCTGGCTGGCAGGGTCCCAGTGACACATACAACTAAAACAACATATATACAGTGAAATATGGGGGTAACATGCCAGGCAAGATGGTACTTTCCTACACCTAGTGTATGGTACTGAGGTACCCAGGGTATTGGTGTTCCAGGATATCCCTATGGGCTGCAGCATTTCTTTGCCACCCATAGGGAGCTCTGACAATTCTTACACAGGCCTGCCACTGCAGCCTGCGTGAAATAACGTCCATGTTATTTCACAGCCATTTACCACTGCACTTAAGTAACTTATAAGTCACCTATATGTCTAACCTTTACCTGGTGAAGGTTGGGTGCAAAGTTACTTAGTGTGTGGGCACCCTGGCACTAGCTAAGGTGCCCCCACATCGTTCAGGGCAAATTCCCCGGACTTTGTGAGTGCGGGGACACCATTACACGTGTGCACTGTACCTATGTACAGCGTCACAATGGTAACTCCGAACATGGCCATGTAACATGTCTAAGATCATGGAATTGTCACCCCAATGCCATTCTGGCATTGGGGGGACAATTCCATGATCCCCAGGGTCTCTAGCACAAAACCCGGTGTAGGAAAGTACCATCTTGCCTGGCATGTTACCCCCATTTTTCACTGTATATATGTTGTTTTAGTTGTATGTGTCACTGGGACCCTGGTAACCCAGGGCCCCAGTGCTCATAAGTGTGCCTGAATGTGTTACCTGTGTAGTGACTAACTGTCTCACTGAGGCTCTGCTAATCAGAACCTCAGTGGTTATGCTCTCTCATTTCTTTCCAAATTGTCACTGACAGGCTAGTGACCATTTTTACCAATTTACATTGGCTTACTGGAACACCCTTATAATTCCCTAGTATATGGTACTGAGGTACCCAGGGTATTGGGGTTCCAGGAGATCCCTATGGGCTGCAGCATTTCTTTTGCCACCCATAGGGAGCTCTGACAATTCTTACACAGGCCTGCCACTGCAGCCTGAGTGAAATAACGTCCACGTTATTTCACAGCCATTTTACACTGCACTTAAGTAACTTATAAGTCACCTATATGTCTAACCTTTACCTGGTAAAGGTTAGGTGCAAAGTTACTTAGTGTGAGGGCACCCTGGCACTAGCCAAGGTGCCCCCACATTGTTCAGAGCCAATTAACTGAACTTTGTGAGTGCGGGGACACCATTACACGCGTGCACTACATATAGGTCACTACCTATATGTAGCTTCACCATGGTAACTCCGAATATGGCCATGTAACATGTCTCTGATCATGGAATTGCCCCCTCTATGCCATCCTGGCATTGTTGGTACAATTCCATGATCCCAGTGGTCTGTAGCACAGACACTGGTACTGCCAGACTGCCCTTCCTGGGGTTTCTCTGCAGCTGCTGCTGCTGCCAACCCCTCAGACAGGCAGCTGCCCTTCTGGGGTCCAGCCAGGCCTGGCCCAGGATGGCAGAACAAAGAACTTCCTCTGAGAGAGGGTGTGACACCCTCTCCCTTTGGAAAATGGTGTGAAGGCAGGGGAGGAGTAGCCTCCCCCAGCCTCTGGAAATGCTTTGTTGGGCACAAATGTGCCCAATTCTGCATAAGCCAGTCTACACCGGTTCAGGGACCCCTTAGCCCCTGCTCTGGCGCGAAACTGGACAAAGGAAAGGGGAGTGACCACTCCCCTGACCTGCACCTCCCCTGGGAGGTGTCCAGAGCTCCTCCAGTGTGCTCCAGACCTCTGCCATCTTGGAAACAGAGGTGCTGCTGGCACACTGGACTGCTCTGAGTGGCCAGTGCCACCAGGTGACGTCAGAGACTCCTTGTGATAGGCTCCTTCAGGTGTTAGTAGCCTTTCCTCTCTCCTAGGTAGCCAAACCCTCTTTTCTGGCTATTTAGGGTCTCTGTCTCTGGGGAAACTTTAGATAACGAATGCAAGAGCTCATCCGAGTTCCTCTGCATCTCCCTCTTCACCATCTGATAAGGAAACGACCGCTGACCGCACTGGAAGCCTGCAAACCTGCAACATAGTAGCAAAGACGACTACTGCAACTCTGTAACGCTGATCCTGCCGCCTTCTCGACTGTTTTCCTGCTTGGGCATGCTGTGGGGGTAGTCTGCCTCCTCTCTGCACCAGAAGCTCCGAAGAAATCTCCCGTGGGTCGACGGAATCTTCCCTCTGCAACCGCAGGCACCAAAAAGCTGCATTACCGGTCCCTTGGGTCTCCTCTCAGCACGACGAGCGAGGTCCCTCGAATCCAGCGACACCGTCCAAGTGACCCCCACAGTCCAGTGACTCTTCAGCCCAAGTTTGGTGGAGGTAAGTCCTTGCCTCACCTCGCTGGGCTGCATTGCTGGGAACCGCGACTTTGCAAGCTACCCCGGCCCCTGTGCACTTCCGGCGGAAATCCTTCATGCACATCCAAGCCTGGGTCCACGGCACTCTAACCTGCATTGCACGACTTTCTAAGTTGGTCTCCGGTGACGTGGAACTCCTTTGTGCAACTTCAGCGAGCACCGTTTCACGCATCCTCGTAGTGCCTGTTTCTGGCACTTCTCCGGGTGCTACCTGCTTCAGTGAGGGCTCTTTGTCTTGCTCGACGTCCCCTCTCTCTGCAGGGCCAATTTGCGACCTCCTGGTCCCTCCTGGGCCCCAGCAGCGTCCAAAAACGCCAAACGCACGATTTGCGTGTAGCAAGGCTTGTTGGCTTCCATCCGGCGGGAAAACACTTCTGCACGACTCTCCAAGGCGTGGGGGATCCATCCTCCAAAGGGGAAGTCTCTAGCCCTTGTCGTTCCTGCAGTATTCACAGTTCTTCAGCCTAGTAAGAGCTTCTTTGCACCAACCGCTGGCATTTCTTGGGCATCTGCCCATCTCCGAGCTGCTTGTGACTTTTGGACTTGGTCCCCTTGTTCCACAGGTACCCTCAGTCAGGAATCCATCGTTGTTGCATTGCTGATTTGTGTTTTCCTTGCATTTTCCCTCTAACACGACTATTTTGTCCTTAGGGGAACTTTGGTGCACTTTGCACTCACTTTTCAGGGTCTTGGGGAGGGTTATTTTTCTAACTCTCACTATTTTCTAATAGTCCCAGCGACCCTCTACAAGGTCACATAGGTTGGGGGTCCATTCGTGGTTCGCATTCCACTTTTGGAGTATATGGTTTGTGTTGCCCCTATCCCTATGTTTCCCCATTGCATCCTATTGTAACTATACATTGTTTGCACTGTTTTCTAAGACTATACTGCATATTTTTGCTATTGTGTATATATATCTTGTGTATATTTCCTATCCTCTCACTGAGGGTACACTCTAAGATACTTTGGCATATTGTCATAAAAATAAAGTACCTTTATTTTTAGTATAACTGTGTATTGTGTTTTCTTATGATATTGTGCATATGACACTAAGTGGTACTGTAGTAGCTTCACACGTCTCCTAGTTCAGCCTAAGCTGCTCTGCTAAGCTACCATTATCTATCAGCCTAAGCTGCTAGACACCCTATACACTAATAAGGGATAACTGGGCCTGGTGCAAGGTGCAAGTACCCCTTGGTACTCACTACAAGCCAGTCCAGCCTCCTACACCCGGGTACTGTCAAACTGCCTTTTCAGGGTTTGCACTGCAGCTGCTGCCAACCCCTCAGACAGGTTTCTGCGCCCTTGTTTTTTTCTGAATTTAAGCGTGTTAAGCGTGGCAGCCCTGGCCCAGAAAGGCAGAACAAAGGATTTCCTCTGAGAGAGGGTGTTACACCCTCTCCCTTTGGAAGTAGGTGTGATGGGCTGGGAAGGAGTAGCCTCCCCCAGCCTCTGGAAATGCTTTGATGGGCACAGATGGTGCCCATCTCTGCATAAGCCAGTCTACACCGGTTCAGGCATACCCCAGCCCTGCTCTGGCGTGAAACTGGACAAAGGAAAGGGGAGTGACCACTTCCCTGACATGCACCTCCCAGGGGAGGTGCCCAGAGCTCCTCCAGTGTGTCCCAGACCTCTGTCATCATGGAAACAGAGGTGTCTGTGGCACACTGGACTGCTCTGAGTGGCCAGTGCCAGCAGGTGACATCAGAGGCTACTTCTGATAGGTTTTTACCTCTCTTGGTAGCCAATCCTCCTTCCTAGGTAGCCAAACCTCCTTTTCTATCTATTTAGGGTCTCTGCTTTGGGGATCTCACCAGATAACGAATGCAAGAGCTCATCAGAGTTCCTCTGCATCTCCCCCTTCACCTTCTGCCAAAGGATCGACCGCTGACTGCTCAGGACGCCTGCAAAACCGCAACAAAGTAGCAAGACGACTACTAGCAACCTTGTATCGCTTCATCCTGCCGGCTTTCTCGGCTGTTTCCAGGTGGTGCATGCTCTGGGGGTAGCCTGCCTTCTCTCTGCACCAGGAGCTCTGATGAAATCTCCTGTGGGTCAACGGAATCTTCACCCTGCAACCGCAGGCACCAAAAGACTACATCACTGGTCGTCTGGGTCCCCTCTCAGCACAATGAGCGTGCTCCCTGGAACTCAGCAACTCTGTCCAAGTGACTCCCACAGTCCAGTGACTCTTCACTCCAAGTTTGGTGGAGGTAAGTCCTTGCCTCCCCACGCTAGACTGCATTGCTGGGTACCGCATGATTTGCAGCTGCTCCGGCTCCTGTGCACTCTTCCAGGATTTCCTTTTTGCACAGCCAAGCCTGGGTCCCGACACTCCTTTCTGCAGTGCACAACCTTCTGAGTTGTCCTCCGACGTCGTGGGACTCCCTTTTGTGACTGCGGGTGGGCTCCGGTTCACTCTTCTTCCAAGTGCCTGTTCAGGTACTTCTGCGGGTGCTGCCTGCTTCTGTGAGGGCTCCCTGACTTGCTGGGTGCCCCCTCTGTCTCCTCCTCCAAGTGGCGACATACTGGTTGATCCGGGGCCACAGCAGCACCCAAAAACCTCTACTGCAACCCTTGCAGCTAGCAAGGCTTGTTTGCGGTCTTTCTGTGTAGGAATACCTTTGCAAGCTTCATTGCGATGTGGGACATCCATCCTCCAAAGGGTAAGTTTCTAGTCCTCTTTTTTCTTGCAGAACTCCAAGCTTCTTCCAACAGGTGGCAGCTTCCTTGCACCCTCAGCTGGCATTTCCTGGGCTCCTGCCCACTCTCGACACTGTCGCAACTATTGGACTTGGCCCCTTTGTCTTACAGGTACGGAAATCTGCTGTTGTTGCATTGCTGGTGTTTGTTCTTCCTGCAGAAACCCCCTATCACGACTTCTGTGCTCCCTGGGGGTAGTGGGTGCACTCTACACCTACCTTTCAGGGTCTTGGGGTGGGCTATTTTTCTAGCCCTCACTGTTTTCTTACAGTCCCAGCGACCCTCTACAAGCTCACATTGGTTTGGGGTCCATTTGTGGTTCGCATTCCACTTTTGGAGTATATGGTTTGTGTTGCCCCTATACCTATGTGCTCCTATTGCAATCTATTGTAACTTTACACTGCTTGCATTACATTTCTTGCTATTACCTGCATAATTTTGTTTGTGTACATATATCTTGTGTATGTATCTTATCCTCATACTGACAGTATTCACTGAGATACTTTTGGCATATTGTCATAAAAATAAAGTACCTTTATTTGTAGTACTTCTGTGTATTGTGTTTTCTTATGATATTGTGCATATGAAACCAGTGGTTTTTTGGGAGCTTTACATGTCTTCTAGTTCAGCCTAGGCTGCTTTGCCATAACTACCTTCTATCAGCCTTAGCTGCTAGAAACACCTCTTCTACACTAATAAGGGATAACTGGACCTGGCACAAGGTGTAAGTACCTCTGGTACCCACTACAAGCCAGGCCAGCCTCCTACATTGGTTGTGCAGCGGTGGGATAAGTACTTGTAACTACTTACCACTTTGTCATTGTGTACTTTTCATAAGAGAATAATATACAAAACAAGTTCAGTGTATGTACATCTAACCAAAAAGTTTTGCTTTTCTCCTCTTAAACCTTTTACTACGTTCTGAAAAGTACTCTAAAACTTCTTTAAAAGTTTTTACAAGTTAGAAAAAGTTTTTTTCTCTGTTCTTTAAAAAGTTCAGAAACTTTTTCTTCCTTTTCACTGTCTCTAAACCTTTTGCTACCATGTCTGTGGTAGACTCTACTCTTAAAATGGTCAATACTACTTATGACAATTTAAATTACAAGACCCTAAGGAGTCTCTGGTTAGATAGAGGTTTAGTGATAGGAAAGAACCCTACAAAAGAGTTTCTATATAACAAGCTTCTTGTGAATGATGAGTCCCTAGGAGGCACTTCAAATGAGAGGTTAATAGGTGGTTCCCATTCTGACTCAGGAGATCTCCTTGAGGGAGGTGGGGAGGATTCTGTTCCAGATCTGCCCCCTAGCAGGACACCTAGTAATGTTGGTAGTAATGGAGGTTCCCATCAAAGTAGGGGAGTCTTTATTCCTGGAGGCCAAGTTATTAGGGTTCATTCAGTTAGGGACAGATCTACCTCTGTTGTTTCCAATTTATCTTCTGTGTCCAAGCATTCCCAACCCACCCACCATGAAGACAATATGTTAGAAAGGGAACTCAAAAAGTTGAGGGTTGAAGAGACCAGACTGAAGCTTAAACAGCAATAGCTGGCCTTAGATAGGGAATCCCTAGACATTGAGAAGGAGAGACAGAGATTGGGGTTAGGACCCCATGGTGGCAGCAGCAGTATTCCTGATAGCAATCCTGTTAGAGAGCATGATTCCAGGAATCTGCACAAGATAGTTCCCCCTTACAAGGAGGGGGATGACATCAACAAGTGGTTTGCTGCACTTGAGAGGGCCTGTATGGTACAGGGGGTCCCTCAAAGGCAGTGGGCTGCTATATTGTGGCTATCTTTCAACGGGAAGGGTAGGGATAGGCTCCTTACTGTTAGAGAAAGTGATGCTAACAATTTTGCAGTTTTGAAGGATGCACTCTTGGATGGATTTGGCTTAACCACTGAACAATACAGGATTAAGTTCAGAGACACCAGAAAAGAGTCCTCACAAAACTGGATAGACTTTGTTGACTGTTCAGTGAAGGCTTTGGAGGGGTGGTTACATGGCAGTAAAGTTTCTGACTATGAAAGCCTGTATAATCTTATTCTGAGAGAGCATATTCTGAATAACTGTGTGCCTGACTTGTTACACCAATATCTTGTGGACTCAGTCCTGACCTCTCCCCAAGAATTGGGAAAGAAGGCAGACAAATGGGTCAGAACAAGAGTGAACAGAAAAGTTCATACAGGGGGTGACAAGGATGGCAAGAAGAAAGATGGTGAGAAATCTCAGGATAGGCATAGGGATAAGGGTAAAACCAAAGATCCTTCTTCAAATCCTAAACACTCTTCAGGGGGTGGGGATAAATCAAATTCTTCCTCTTCTTCACAACATACACACATTAAAAAGCCTTGGTGCTGTGTTTGTAAAAATAAAGGCCATTGGCAAAGGGATAGGTCCTGTCCAGGTAAACCCCCTGAGCCAACCACCACTAATACATCAAACTCTAGTGCCCCTAGCAGTAGTGGTAATAGTGGTGGGACTGCTGGCAACAGTCAAAGTAAGGGTGTAGTTGGGTTCACTTATGGGTCCATCATAGAAACTGGGGTAGTCAGTCCCAAGACAGTTTCTGTCACACCTAGTGGCACTGGCCTTGCCACACTGGCTGCTTGTCCCCTTACAATGGATAAGTACAGGCAGACAGTTTCAATAAATGGTGTTGAGGCCCAGGCCGGTGCCAGTATCACTCTGGTGACTTCAAACCTAGTGCCCCTTGAACATAACATCATTGGACAACAGTACAAGATTATTGATGTCCATAACTCCACTAAGTTACTTCCCTTAGCTATAGTTCAGCTTAGTTTGGGTGGAGTTACTGGCCCTAAGCAGGTGGTAGTATCACCTAGCTTCCCTGTGGACTGTCTCTGAGGTAATGACCTAGAGACCTCAGGTTGGGCTGAGGTAGAGTTTTATGCCCATGCAGCCATGCTGGGTATCCCTGAGGAATTGTTCCCTCTAATTTCTACTGAAATGAAAAAGCAAAGGAGAGAAGAAGGCCTGAAAACTCAGGTCACAATATCCCCTAACCACCCTGCCATTCAGGATACCATTCCTGTGGTGGGAGAAACCTCTCCTGGGGTGGCACCTGTACCAAGGGAATCATAAGCTGGCACAGCTGTACTCCCTGAGGTGAAAGTACCTCTCTGTGGGATAATTAATATTGGTGAGAAAGAATGCACCATTTTAGTTAACATGGAGCATCCCTCCAACCCTCCCAGAGAATCTTTAGTGCAGAAAGCCTGCACTGCCTCACAACGCTTAGGACAGCAGCCCTGCCCTAGTGTGGAGCTCATAGGATAGCATCCCTGCCCTGCTCCAACTAAAGAGAAACATCATCCCTGTTCTCTCTTACAGCCATATGGACAGAGTTTTTGCCCAGCTATGGCTTTACTGAGAGAGCATCCCTGTCTGGCATTCTCATCACTAGAAATAGGTCCAGTGGACAATTCCCACTTTTCTAAACTAAAACTTACTGATAGGAACTCTGAAAATACACCTTCACGTTGTTGGTTAGCTAAAAAACTTCAAACAGGGTGGTTTACATCCCCACAGGGAAGTAACCATATAGTGGATGATAAAGGGAGTAACCAGTCTATTGCAGAGCTACTTGTAGGAGGCTGGCCTGGCTTGTAGTGGGTACCAGGACCAGTTATCCCTTATTAGTGTAGAAGAGGTGTTTCTAGCAGCTTAGGCTGATAGAAGGTAGCTATGGAGAGCAGCTTAGGCTGAACTAGGAGACATGCAAAGATCCTACTATACCACTGGTGTCATGTGCACAATATCATAAGAAAACACAATACACAGATATACTAAAAATAAAGGTACTTTATTTTTATGACAATATGCCAAAGTATCTCAGTGAGTACCCTCAGTATGAGGATGCCAAATATACACAAGATATAAGTACACAATACCAAAAATATGCAGTAATAGAAGTAATGCAAGCAATGTAGAGTTACAGTAGATTGCAATAGGAGCACATAGGTACAGGGGCAGCACAAACCATATACTCTAGAAGGGGAATGTGAACCACGAATGGACCCCAAACCTATGTGAGCTTGTAGAGGGTCGCTGGGACTGTAAGAAAACAGTGAGGGTTAGAATAATAGCCCACCCCAAGACCCTGAAAAGTAGGTGCAAAGTGCACCTATATTCCCAAGAGAGCACAGAAGTCGTGCTAGGGGAATTCTGCAAGGAAGACCAACACCAGCAATGCAACAAAGGTGAATTTCTGGACGAGAGTACCTATGGAACAAGGGGACCAAGTCCAAGAGTCACGACAAAGTCGAGATTGGGCAGATGCCCAGGAAATGCCAGCTGAGGGTGCAAAGAAGCTGCCACCGGATGGTAGAAGCGGTGGATTCTGCAAGAACGAAGAGGACTAGGAACTTCCCCTTTGGAGGATGGATGTCCCATGTCGTGAAGAAGCTTGCAGAGGTGTTCCCACGCAGAAAGACCGCAAACAAGCCTTGCTAGCTGCAAGGGTTGCGGTTAGGGTTTTTGGATGCTGCTATGGCCCAGGAGGGACCAGGATGTCACCACTTACGTGAGGAGACAGAGGGGGCGCCCAGCAAGACAGGGAGCCCTCACAGAAGCAGGCAGCACCCGCAGAAGTGCCGGAACAGGCACTACAAAGAGGAGTGAACCGGAGCTCACCCAAAGTCACAAAAGGAGATCCCACGACGCCGGAGGACAACTCAGGAGGTTGTGCACTGCAGGTTAGAGTGTCGGGACCCAGGCTTGGCTGTGCACAAAGGAAATCCTGGAAGAGTACACAGGAGCCGGACCAGCTGCAAATCACGCGGTACCCAGCAATGCAGTCTAGCGTGGGGAGGCAAGGACTTACCTCCACCAAACTTGGACTGAAGAGTCACTGGACTGTGGGAGTCACTTGGACAGAGTTGCTGAGTTCCAGGGACCACGCTCGTCGTGCTGAGAGGGGATCCAGAAGACCGGTGATGCATTTCTTTTGGTGCCTGCGGTTGCAGGGGGAGGAATCCGTCGTCCCACGGGAGATTTCTTCGGAGCTTCTAGTGCAGAGAGGAGGCAGACTACCCCCACAGCATGCACCACCAGGAAAACAGTCGAGAAGGCAGCAGGATCAGCGATACAAGGTCGCAGTAGTCGTCTTTGCTACTTAGTTGCGGTTTTGCAGGCTTCCTGAGCAGTCAGCGGTCGATTCCTTGGCAGAAGGTGAAGAGAGAGATGCAGAGGAACTCTGATGAGCTCTTGCATTCGTTATCTAAAGAAATCCCCAAAGTAGAGACCCTAAATAGCCATAAAAGGAGGTTTGGCTACCTAGGAAGGAGGATAGGCTAGCAACACAGGTAAGAGCCTATCAGGAGGAGTCTCTGACGTCACCTGCTGGCACTGGCCACTCAGAGCAGTCCAGTGTGCCAGCAGCACCTCTGTTTCCAAGATGGCAGAGGTCTGGAGCACACTGGAGGAGCTCTGGGCACCTCCCCTGGGAGGTGCAGGTCAGGGGAGTGGTCACTCCCCTTTCCTTTGTCCAGTTTCGCGCCAGAGCAGGGCTGGGGGATCCCTGAACCGGTGTAGACTGGCTTATGCAGAGATGGGCACCACCTGTGCCCATCAAAGCATTTCCAGAGGCTGGGGGAGGCTACTCCTCCCCTGCCTTAACACCTTTTTCCAAAGGGAGAGGGTGTAACACCCTCTCTCTGAGGAAGTCCTTTGTTCTGCCTTCCTGGGCCAGGGCTGCCACGCTTAACACGCTTAAATTCAGAAAAAAACAAGGGCGCTTGTTAGAGCTCTGGTTTTGCTAGTGATGTGTTAGATTATAAAACTATCTGGTTGTAGTAGTGCTGATCTCAAAAGCGTATATTAAATAAATTAACTTGTGTTTTTATACAAAGCTCTTCCTACCACACTTATGCCATTCCTAAGGCCCTCATTATGAGCAGCCAGATAACGTCCAATATGGGTTGTAACTTTTAACAGCTGATATCGGAGTTATGAGTTTTGTGGTATTTATTACATCTGACACAAGCTAGGTGCGATAAAAAAAACATGTCTCAATGTAATATTTGGTAGGTCGAATCTGCAGATATTTATTAGGGAAGAATGTCTGTTACAAATTGGTGCACTAAGCATCAAAATCTGCATCTTATAGGCAAAACTTGTAATTTGCAATAATTGTTAGTCGTGCAAAGTTCTGAACTCCTTGTTTTTATTGTGCGCGATAGCTTTCTCACATAAAGACAGATTATTCGTGGGGAGGTCCTAAGCACTGTAAATAACAGATATTACTATTCCCCAAACAATGGTACTCAATGTATTGACTTTGTAAGGATGGAAGGCTGCTTCTGACCTGCTGGGATTCAAAGGTAGGGCCCCCAATGCCTGCATTTATCAGCGGTAAATGTTCATCTTATAGAGCCACCTTCCCAGCAACAGAGAGTGATCGAGGTGGTGGCTAATGATGATATCATGACCCTTCTTAATTTTTAGCAGTTTCAGTCAGTGCCTGATTTGAGTTGGTGGTTGCAGCCGGGGCTTTCTAGCTCTCATTGTTGTCGACCGGAACTTATTCTCATCATCAGACTTTAATCCAGAAGATAAAAGGGAAATGTGGAAAAGGAGGAGGAAGAGAAAGATGGAAACAGAGTTGCAAATGCAGGAAGCAGGCGTGAAGAAAAGCTGCAAGAATGAGATAAAGGGACAGGAATTGTCTGTGGTGGATGAAAGAGGCATGAGGTGGAATCAAGACCAAGTGGCCTCGGTATTTGGCAGCCACAACTTTCGGCAGCACCTCTAGGCACCTGCGGCTACTATTTTTCAAACTAAGCACTTGCAATACAGCTTCTTCCTCGGCCTCTCTTGCTGTGGCTTTTTAGAGCGCCATCACTGCTGATCCACCCGATGAGCAGAAGGCAGCCACCACTGCTGATCCACCTGAAGAGCAGAAGGCAGCCACCACTGCTGATCCACCCTATGAGCAGAAGACAGCCATCACTGATGATCCACCTGATGAGCAGAAGGCAGCCACCACTGCTGATCCACCCTATGAGCAGAAGGCAGCCGCCACTGCTGAGCCACCTGATGAGTAGAAGGCAGCCACCACTGCTGATCCACCCAATGAGCAGAAGGCAGCCATCATTGCTGATCCATTCGATGAGCAGAAGGCAGCCATCACTGCTGATCCACCCGATGAGCAGAAGGCAGCCACCACTGCTGATCCACCCGATGAGCAGAAGGCAGCCATCACTGCTGATCCACCCGATGAGCGATGAGCAGAAGGCAGCCACCACTGCTGATCCACCCGATGAGCAGAAGGCAGCCTCCACTGCTGATCCACCCGATAAGCAGAAGAGGCAGCCATCACTGCTTGTCCACCTAATGAGCAGAAGGCAGCCATCACTGCTGATCCACCCGATGACCAGAAGGCAGCCACCACTGCTTGTCCACCTGATGAGCAGAAGGCAGCCACCACTGCTGATCCACCCGATGAGCAGAAGGCAGCCACAACTGCTGATCCACCCGATGAGCAGAAGGCAGCCACCACTGGTTGTCCACCCGATGAGAAGGCAGCCACCACTGCTTGTCCACCTGATGAGCAGAAGGCAGCCACCACTGCTGATCCACCCGATGAGCAGAAGGCAGCCACCACTGGTTGTCCACCCGATGAGAAGGCAGCCATCACTGCTTGTCCACCCGATGAGCAGAAGGCAGCCAACACTGCTGATCCACCCGATGAGAAGAAGGCAGCCACCACTGCTGATCCACCCGATGAGCAGAAGGCAGCCACCACTGCTGATCCACCCGATGAGAAGAAGGCAGCCACCACTGCTGATCCACCCGATGAGCAGAAGGCAGCCACCACTGCTGATGTGCACGGGGTTCCCGAGGCTCAGGCCGGGCTGGCCCTAATTCAGATTGATCAGGACAGCACCCTGGGTGGAAAGGAAATGTAGTGTTTGCTGTGGGGTTGGGGGTCGCTGCAGGGTGGCGGCAGGGGGTGTCAGGAAGACGGAGGAGGGCAGGGGGTGATGGGTGCTAACAGTTACTCTGAGGTACATCAAGGGCTGACTACAAACTCTTTAACAGGACCTGACTGAGAGCAAGTGGGATGGACGAGCTGCTGTTTGCAGGACATTGGGCCAGGATGTCGCACCCCTCAGGATATTGGCACCCTGGGCCCAGCTCACCCATGCCAAGGGCCCGCCCTGGGCAGTGAGTCCCATGGTTCACGCGCCTGTTGCTGGACAGCGCAGCACAGAGTCTGTGTGTAACTATAAGCAGGGTGGCACCATTAGCGACTGTGAAACGTCAAAGTCACGCTAAGCCTACCTGGGCCACTCGTAAAGGACGCATATTGATTTTGTCACTGAGTTGGCTTTGGTGCATAACATTTTAGAAATGAACCAACAAGTTAAGAGCACAGACTAGTTTTTGTTAGCGTTCTGTATATATTTGTTAGTATTTCCCCCCCTGGTAGTATAAGGACCAGGGGTGTCCAACGCAGGCACTGAATATCGGGGGTCCATACCTTACTTTCTATTAACAAGTTCCATTTCAGATCGCTGTATGTTGGGGGTCCTGCTCTTTCTGGACCTGCATTGGACACGCAACATGCACATAAGGGAAGTTACTGCGGAACGTTGATGCCGCTGCTCTGGGCGAAGCCCCTCTGTGAGTTTTTAGTTAACAAATGTAAGGCCGAGGGTTACACAGTTCTGTATTGAATTGGCTGCCTGAAGTTGTGATTTATGTTGGTTCCATTTTTGTCTTCCGTTTTTAGTGCTGTGACGCATTAGTAAAGTGCCGTATGCAAAGCGCCTTCATCGCAGTAGCGCTGTATTTAAATTGTGATGTTTGGGAGACGTGGGAGGTCTGGGTTGGCATCCCTCGTGCCCTCTTTAGAATGCGTGGAGGCCCTGTGCCCTCCACACAGGGCCCATGGGACATGAGACGGGCTGTAAGACGTTATGTTAGTGGCTGTCCCGTGTACAGCACCCACAGGAAGACCACTAAATGGAGAGGAAACAGACGTGTGCGGTGCTATAGCACATGGTGGGTGCTTGCTGGGGAGAGGGGTTGCCTCGAGCGCTCTAGCACCGCCGCTCTTCTCTTTAGGCGCCTCAGCCGTCTGTGCAGTGCTGCGGGTCACCGTGCATGCTGTGGTGGGGCTGCACATCCTGCCAGAGGGGGCTCTCCTCATACCCTGGGGCGCACCTCACGCCTGTGGGGTGCCGGATAGTGCCCCCTTTCCCCTCCATCCTCTTAGGGGTCGGGGCTGGCTGCTGCCGGGGGCGCTTAGCTCTGCACCGGGTGATTTCCTTGTCCTTCGCCGGTCGCTGCTGGCAGGAGAAGTGGGGGTGTCTCATACAAAGGCCTTCCTTCTCCCCGTGCACAACCTGGAAGTTGCTGTCTGTGGCCAGGTGGGGTCGGACCCACTCGTCTCCAGTGTAGTGTGGGGGGTCCTAGGCCCTCGTGCTACTGAATGAGGTGACACACACATGGTTAGGGTCCTGGTAACTGGCCACAGCACGTGTGCCCGGCCCTTTTTCCTGACCGGTGACCCCTGTGTTGGATGGGTGTGGGGTGTGTGTGTAAAGCCACCCTCAGCCAGGTGGCTGGTGGAACACTAGAGCGTGTCCAGCAGGACACTACAACCTGCTCTTTACAAACCGCTACACAGCGCACTCCTGGATGAAAGCTGATTACCAGCCGTGCAATCAGCACTGTCTGGCCCTCCAAATCTGTCTAGAAGTTTTGGCAATTAACGCTCTTAATTAATGAGAAGATGTTAAAATGAGAGCGGGGAAGGGCGGGGGCGCGAGCTGCCGTTAGAAAGTGAAAGAACAGCTGCTCTTAAAGAAGGTCGCTGGAGCCTTTTCTTGCTCTAGTGGCTGCCAGGAAGCGCTGCAGATACACAGTTATCCATTCATCCTTTACGGATTCATTTGGTTTCTGGGTTCGTGAAGCCGACAGTGTGTTTCTGTTAAGGGGAGTGGTGAGTGGAGATGGGCATTGCAGGGATGGCTTCTTTCACTGTGGGCCACGGTGCCCCTTCTGCCCACTGGCTCTGCATTCTCGACCCCTGAGCCCAGAGGTGGCAAAATCAGTGCCAGAAATACAGGGACACCTCGTCCTTATGGGCATTGGTTGGGGTTGCAATTTCCTTTGGTGTTGTCATTTATTTGTATTCTAATCATGAATAACACTAAGGTATTCACTATTATTGTAATAAAACATGGAGTACAATTAGCTAGAATATAACCCTCCCTGGAGGCTCAGAAATAAAAATGCTTTAAAGATGTATGTTTTGTGCATGCATGCAGGTGCAAGAGTGTATTTAGGCGGGAAGGATTGTGTTATGTGTGATTGTGTATCAATGTGTACACATCTGTGGGTGAGTGAATGTATGTCACACGGGTTGTGGTGTCAGTTTTGATTCCCTTGGCCTTTCGGTGAATTGACATTCATGGCCCGCCCCTCCAACCGTTTAGGGGGGCCCCCATTCAGCCCAAGAACAATAAATGTATGTGATATATTGCAGACTAAGGGCCCCCATCACATTCTAGGGGGATGGGCATCGTTTTTCATTACACCAACTAACGTACAGAGGAATTACATGAAAAGTTTTTCATCAAAAATATCAACCTTCTTCAGGATTGTATCACTTAAACGGTTTTGTTTTGGTGTCATTGCGTCTGACAATTTTAATAGAGGTCTTTTAATTTTTTGTGCAAAAGTTTGTTGAAATGCCTTTGGCAACATCAAACAATGCATTAGAAGACTGGGATGTCGGAAGCCTGAATACAATTGATTGCAAGAGGGCGATTAGTGGCTGTGTAGACTGTCCACACCAGCATTTCATTGTCGTTCGGATATTCCTGTTTAAGAACATTCACCATCAGTAAGTGGATTATTCTAAAAGCTTTGTAACTTTTGCCTCGGACCTATAAATAAGGTAAGCGTCCTTTGGGGGCAGTAGTGTAGCCCTCGGTTACAATGCTGTGTTATTTGTGCTTTGTGATGCTACCACAAACAACCTGCAATTTACTGCCGGCAAGTTAAAATATTGCAGACACAAATGTATTTACTTGATAGAGCCAGGACAGCCAACAACTTCCAATACTGCAGAAACCAAACTATTCACACCATGCAGCCAATGTCATCCAGGGACCAACAGAGATTCCTAGACATTGTGAGTCAACCTTTTCTCTCTCAATGTATTGAACTCTTCAGTATTCCTGACAGAAGATCTTCTGGCAGACGGACTTGTGACATGCAGATAGGTCACCCTGACATGACAGTTTGTGCAAAGACTGTGCCACCAATCAGCAGTGGCATGTCTTTAGGGGCAAAGGGGCCACACCACCCAACTTTTCCCCATAATATAAAGAGTGTCTGTCAGGCTGAGGAAAGGTCAGCGTGACAGACACTCTGTATGATCAGGTCAGCCACTAAATGCACCGGCGCCCGTGCTGTCTGAGCTGACCTTTGCGTGGCTGAAGATGGCACAGCTGCTGTGGGTGCCGTCTCTTCAGCCTGGCGAAGCAGGGGTGTCATCAGTAGCCTCGGACCTGGGCACTTCTGTTTTAAGCCCTGAAGTGCCCATGACCAAGTGTCTATCACTTAACACCTCGTCCCAGGTTGGGTGGTGCCAGCGACTCTCACTGACCCCGCCCCACTCTGTGACCAGTTAGGGACTGACACCTCCTCTCATTGGGTGTTGGGTGACCTAAGGTCACCCAATGAGAGGAAACTGCTGGCCAAACCCTCCTGGAGCATCGAGGCTTCCCTCTAGAGAAGATGCAGAAAGGAAGTGTTTGATTTTTATTTGATATTTGTTGCGTGCATGCCTGTATGTATGAATGGATGTGTATGTGTGAGTGTGTGATGTGACTAGATGTGTGTGTGTGTGTGTCAGAATGCATGGGTGTGTGTCTGTGGTCTCCCATGCTCTATTTACCGTCCGCCACTGCGGGCCTCCCCTCCATGCTCAAATTACTGGCTGCCACTACCTCCTCCTCTGTGGCACTGTTGGTCTCACCCTACTGATGCCAGTGGCAACGCTTGTCTGCTCAGGGAATGATGGTACAAGTCTGACTGACGGGAATGAGGACAGCGCCATCAGCGGAAACTGCGCTGTCAGTCTTGTAGGGTAAGTCCTCCAGATTTATATATACATCCAACGAAGAGGACGCTGTCTCGTCTCATTTCCATTCCAAGGAGAAAGTTTCGAGATTTCCCTGCATTAAATCGAAGATGTGTGCAAGGCAGTCTAGGTGCAGATGACTCTGGTCTGCTCCTGGCCGGCTCCGAGCACAGTTCTGAACCACGTGTGTCCACTGTGGCTGTAGAAGCAGTAATTACCCACGAGCCTGAAGCCTTTCTAGCACTGTCAATCTCCCTTTTTCAGAATAGCATAGAATGAACTCCCTTTTACTCACTCACACCCGATACGCCCGGTGCTTTTGCCTGAAAGAGTTTAGTGGTGGTCCGATGTCGCTGAGATCCCCTCATGGAGGACTTGTGTCCTTCTGCCTCTGTGTTCATTCTTTGCAGCTTTTGTAAATCGTGAACATTGGTTCGGTCTTGAGCAGGACTGATGATGTGAGATTCAACTGAAATGTTGCATCAACGCCCCTTGAGAAGATACTTGGGCGAATGATTTCAGTCTGAGCTTTGTCTGAAGACATTAGAATTGTAGGACTTTTTAATTCTGTTGGACATATTAAGATAATTTTATTTAAAAATTGTGTTTTCTTTCCGTGGCAGAACATTTTATTGTAAAAAAGGATCTCTGCCTCTTACTAATATTGTTCTGTAAACTGTCGACATGATCAGTGATTAACTTGGATTTTTAGAAGATGTTGTAGTAACCGCTACTATATGTATGAGTAATCAGGTTTGAAACCTCTCTCTCTATTACAGACGCTGACCTGCACTTTAGTGCGCAGCCTCCATAGCAACATCCACTAGTCACTGTGAGTTGTTCTTCTGGCCACTGATAGTCAGTCATCTTGCCCAGTGACTGCGCCTTTCTTAGCGGTTGTTTGCTGCCCTTGTGCACAACCGCGCGCGATGAAAATACCTAGTATTCTGCTGATCAGGTATAGTTCTTTGCCAGCTCTTTAAATCTTCCAGTAAGCTCTAATTCTGTTGTTCTTTTATGCATTGTCTCATATGTTTTTATTAAACTGAAATATACACGATTCAGGTTCAAATGTCATGAAATACATGAATTGTACTATAAATATATGATCTCTATTTTAACCCCATCTTTTTGCTGTGACTCCCCTCCTGCAGTATGTTTACATTTTGGATGCCTGGACCTGTGTTAATTGTAGTTGAAGTGCTCTGGTGGGCTCCGAGCTGTTCATGGTTTGCCTGAAAACTGATATGTCTTGTGTTAAAATGATCTTAGATGGGCTGCAATTAAACTGTAAAGTGCACAATCAAGCTCAGCTGCAAGAAATCTAGAAAAAAGGTATTATTCTTGGCAGCTCACATGGGTGCAACATGATCCAGGTCTGAATAAAAGAAAGTAGAAAACTGTTTAATAATTAAATTGTTAGATTTTACATTTTGATAAGTCAGAGGCATTTTTCACAGTTAAAGAAAATAAAAATAAAAAATGGAAGCTCAAAGGAGATATTTATTTCACTTTCAGAGGGATCAAATGTGCTTGAAAACACATATTATTTTAACACACTGCAGAGTCCTGGCTATTATTGTGGCATATTGGTCTAACTCTATTTTTCTAACTTTTATTAGGAAAATGCCACAACCTTAAACTTTGCAGCATTTGGGCATATAAATATATCAGATTCAGTGGAGACTTTGGATTTTGAAGATCTACCCTCCTTATCTATATTTTAAATATAAGTTATGGTATTATCCATCTGAATTTTATTTAGGGTTGGCAAAATGCCCATCCAGTCTTTTCCATGATTATTGTGGCCAACTGTATAGCTGCCCAACAGCAAAGGCTTCTAGTACAACAGGCTTCAGAAAACTCTTTGTCCCACACCTAACTGACAACTCCCTCTCAACAAAAGCAAAGACACTTTCTACCTTCAGAACAGGTCCAAGTGGGAGGTGCGCGGCGTCCACCCACTACTTCCACAGGGTGGACGCCGTCTTCATTGCAAGAAGTCAGCCCCACTGTAATATGCTGAAATTGTCCCAGTGTAATTTTCAGACACCGGGACACATTCAGCAGCTCCGGCACCTTCTCTGCTTTCACATTTCAGACTCCAGCGGGGCCCATAACAAAGGCTGAATTTAAGTGGCGATCAGGCCCCTTTTCACTATCCTGACCGGGAACCGTCTGAGCCTCACACCTAGATGCCAATGCAAGGGAGGGGAAACAATGCAAGGGAGGGGAAACAATGCAAGGGAGGGAAACAATGCAAGGGAGGGGAAACAAAGGAAGGGAGGGGAAACAAAGGAAGGGAGGGGAAACACAGGCACACAGCTTGTTGTTATCACTTCACAGATACATAAGAAAGGCCTGCTTTTTGCGTTGTTCAATCCCTGTTTATAAGAGATTTACTTGCACTACAAGAATGTCAGATTGGATGGTCTGTTCCAGTATTTGCACAAATAATACATTAAATACCACTTTTTTGTTTTATTTCTTTTATAGCGCTACTCATCCTAGTACAGGGTATCAGAGCATTTTACATCACACGACACATAATACGTTGAGAATAAATCCAATAAATGTGTAAATCAAGGTACAAAACATGTTACATAATACAGGGAGGGTTACAAGGTGTAGACGTCACATGTCCTTCATAGCTTCTTAACTCACTGTAATATATTAGAAGGATTACAATTTATAAACTGCGAGTAACAAGATCTGTGTGTTAAAAGCAGTAACTCACTTACTTAGCTACATAAAATAAAAGTCTGTCATTTGCATGTTGGACTATGTGCGTTGCAGGAGACGCATTAACCCTCTATGCTACGTTGATTCAAAACTGGGACTACAGAAAACACAAGTTTCTCCAGCAAATGCGTTTCCCTCCAAAATTATTTCACCATTATTATTATTCCCTGCAATGTACCGGGCACACACAGATCTCTGCAGCAGGTCCCGAAACCGCATAAGACATTTTAAAATGCAGACTTTGCAACCAATTAAGCAGAACAGATTAATTGCCACGTTTCTCCTTGTTGCCAATTTCTTTGGCAGGGTTTTAAAAAACATAAATGTATAAACTGAGGCCCAGATTTTGCATCAGGATTTGCGTCACTTTTTGGTACAAGACCGACACAAATTCTCATTTGTTAAATATTGTGATGTGCTCAAATGTAATCATGGTAGACCTGCTAAACCTGTGTGAGGTCTTAAGATCTGATGTCACTTCTTGTGAGGTCATTGGTTGTGATGTCACTTCCTGTGATGATGCATGCAATGCCACGCGCTGTGATGTCACGCACTGTGATGTCACATGCCATGATGGCACTGGCATATTGCCTAACTTGGTTAGTCCCCCCACTTCTTTTTTTAGGACTTGTGCCCTGCTTTAGAAGGAGCCTCCGAGCCGCAGCAGAAGACGTAACAGCATGGGTTGGAAAGGAGATGGATTTGGAAAAGATTAGCAATTTCTTTCATTCGCGTTGGACAGGTGAGACCACCTTGGACAAAGTTTGGGGAGAGCAGGAGAAGAGGTTGGTGGAAGTATTGGTCGGCCATTTTGGATAGCATTTGCAGCTAAACACTATTGAAATATAAATTGGTTCTCAGTGGTGTCAATATTAAGCATACAAATTGTGATAACATGGTTTGATTTACTTAGGGGTTGTCTTCAAGTATAGCTGTGTTTGTCTTCTAAATAATACTGCAAGGACAGGTGCCTTTAACAAAATAGGGACCTTCCTGATGCCAGCTAGACCACTTGCCTTCTAATTTAATTGAGGACTAGCTCCAGCTTTATCCTGAAGTTCTGGGACTGGATCCTACAGCAGGTTGTAGGGAAGATAGCCACTTCCTGACCAAGGAAAATGGCAGGCAGGTTTTGACCACGCGAGACTCCTTGCCTAAAACTAAAACTTCTCTCATGAAGCAGGACAATGCAGAGAGTCCTGGAGACTTAGAACACTGAATCAGCCCACAAGAAAATCTGTAAAGCACTTGTAACAGGGCATCTTATTGCCTACTGCTTATCAAGCTTCCTCCCTGTACTTGCAAAGTATGAAAGGGATTCTGGTAAAAGTATAAGGTGGCTGCTGCAGAGAACTCCCAGAACCCAAGGATAACTGGACATTCTGATTGCTGGGTACCCGAAGCAAAGTTGTAGAGAGCGCCTACAATTGGAAACCATGGACGACTGAGGAACCAGTCCTGAAGAGCTGAAGATTTTTTTTGGTGAGCAGCCTTTCAGAACATCTGCTGCTTCTCGCGAGTCAAATGTCTGAAAACATGTTTCTTTAACTTAGTTTTGACATCGTACGTTCTTTATTTTCTCAACATTATTGCTGTTTTGGTCATTTGTCACATATTTCTCTCCAGAGAGTCTTGCAGCTTGAGCAGGTTACCAAGGAAAAGCCAGATATTTCTCAAAGAAACCATGAGTCAGATTGTTTTTGCACTATGAGATTTCAATCACAACTCACATCAAGACTATGCAGTGCTTAATTTGTGCTTGTTGTTTACAGTGCTGAGCACTGGCACTTATTTTTGAAGGCTGGCGCTTAGTCTTCTGCTTCAAACATTTGCTGCAAGCAAAAGACACATATTGGAAAGACGGAGGAAGAGAAAAACGAAAAAGGCACACAAAGGGAGAAAGCAGAAAGCTGCAAGAGTGAGCTGAATGGGCAGGGAGTGGCTGTAAATGGATTGAAGAGGCCCGAGATGGCTTTAGGATGACACTGCCTCAGTATTCTTTGCTCGCGCATTTAAATGCAGCAGCCGCATGTTTCAGAGGAGGGCTTTGAGCCCCGGCACTTTTTTATGTACAAATGAAGCACTGAGACCATGACATCTTCCTCTCCCCGCCATAATGCCTTAAAAGTCATGTTTCCAATAATCAAATTTTTTAATTTGACTGCTTATAAATGTAATATATTGTGCAAGTAGCACTTGAACCTACATATATGGTATCTCAAAGCATCAAAAAAGGTACAGCTCCCAGAGTTGGTAAAACCTCTTCTCCCACACCCCTAACAATTATCGACCTTGTAGATGCAGAATGCTGGGCTGGTGCTTTAAATGTTTGTAGATATGGGACTAGCTACAGTTTACTTTTCGACCGGCTTTCGATAATCCCATTGTCCTCGAAACAAACTTGTCCACTATCCCCTTCGCTGTCTGTGCCCTTGGTAAACGAGAAAAATATGGAGAGAAAAGGTCTGGAAAATGGAGAACAGGAGATGTGTAGGTAGTGAGGACTATGGTGCACATTATTTAACTCACAGAAAAGTTAATTTGACACAACTCGAACATCCCATGAAGAAACAGGGGACCAAGGCAGACCAGTACAAATGCCTCTCTGTTGATTAACGTGAACATTATCTGATGAAATCAAATATTGTCTTCTCAGGTGCATTGCTCTTTTTCACTCGCAAGGCAAAGGCCAGTGCTGCTCCTTCAGGAGATCACCAATTCAGGCATTTCAAACCACTCCCTGTATTTAGATTCATGGACATTGAGGCTGTCTATCAGCTGGTTATGTGTCTATCAGCTGGTTGTGTGTCTATCAGCTGGTTATGTGTCTCTCAGCTGGTTGTGTTCTTGAAGAATATGAAGACTATGACACCTTCTAACTCCGGCACAAGGAGTCATTTGTCCCTTGCTCTCCTCCATGATTTGCAGTGGGGTTACAGCATCCTTTGTTATGTGGAGACTGTCACTTAGCATCAGGGATGACAATGATAGCAGCAGATGAGTGTGATTTCTAAGCTGACTGACCCTACCTGAGTGTGATTTCTAAGCTGACCGACCCTACATTAGTGTGATTTCTAAGCTGACCGACCATGCATGAGAGTGTGATTTCTAAGCTGACCGACCCTGCATGAGAGTGTGATTTCTAAGCTGACCGACCCTGCATGAGAGTGTGATTTCTAAGATAACTGACCCTACATGACAGTGTGATTTCTAAGCTGACTGACCCTACATTAGTGTGATTTCTAAACTGACTGACCCTACATGAGAGTGTGATTTCTAAGCTGACCAACCCTACGTGAGAGTGTGATTTCTTTTTTTTTTTTGTATATGTTTATGGAGAAGTACATGTCAATATACAAACTGTGTTAAATAGAGAAACAATAAATCAAACTATGGCCATATATGAAAAATATTATGGAATATTAACTTCTCAGATTTCTAAACACAAAAACATATACATATATCAATAAATGCAATATATGAGATTATTTATAAGGCATCCATCTGTGCATTAACTCTTAGAAGTAGACCTATAAAAGAAAATCTGGAAAGAAAGAATTATGCAATATGTATTACACCATATATTATAGGTTGTTAGAAGATAGTCGAGATAGTAATATCATACAAATCCACATGTATAACATTTCAAATGGAGATATTCCTGCAGTAAGTCCTACAAAAAATAACAGTGTTAATGGGTGAAGTGTCAATTGTCTTAATAATGACAGCATGACTCAAAACAATAATAAACATTTCTGAATAAGGATAGGAGACAAAGAAGGAGAAAACAATTAAGTGTGAATATTAATAGACTATGTATTAGCTAGAAAGGGTTTCCAAATTTGGATGAAAATCCCAACATTGTCTTGCAATCTGTAAATCAGCTTTTCATATGATGCCACGTTATACATCTCAATAAGCCATTCATCATGTGTAGGACGTTGTGGTGTTCTCCAATGTCATAATATACACATTTTTGCTACAGTGGGTGCGATAGCCATCAATCGTCTTGTATGGTTTGTTAGATTTGGGAGATCAGTAACATCATGTAATATAACACATTTTTCTGTTAAAGGAATGGGCACGTGTATAGCTCTGTGTAGAGAGGACGTTATAGAAGACGAGTATTCCATCCAAACTGGACATTGGAATAAAATGTGTAGGATTTCACAATCCTCATGAGGACACCTCCAACAGGTAGAATGGTAAACCTGCTGCCTTGAGTTTTTGTGGTGACCAGTACCAGCTATGAAGAACTTTGAAAAGAGTAATTTTCATTATTGCCTCTCAGATTCCTTTATCCATGTTTATAACAACATCCGTCCAATCCTCATTGGAATACGCTACATTAAGTGACCCTTGCCATTTGGCATGGAGTTGTTCTAGTAATGGTAATGGGTGTAGTTTATGCACAATGAGATTATAAAATCCAGAGACCGCTCCTTTCAATTTCCCCCAAGTTTTTAAGTATTGTACGACTAGGGAATCCTCAGGTATCCACGGAAATGGTCCTAGTCTCCTAAGTAGAGTTTGTTTCAGTTGTAAGTATTTCCCCTCTTGAGAGCCTGGGAGTTGAAATTTTATCTGAAGCATTGTGAAGGATTTAAGCTCGCCTTCTAAAGTGAATAAATGATCCAGCATTAGAATACCTGCTCTCTCCCATTTATCCCAGGAAATGGTCTGTTTCCCTATTTTAATATCAGCGTTATGCCATATGGTAGCCTAATTATGCAACCTCGGATTACTCCTAAAGAGTTTGTGAAAGTGTATCCAAATCTTAAGCATTGACTGAATAATAGGGTTAGACGTTTGTAAAGCAGGAGATTTATGAGTATAAAACATTTGCAAACCTGAAGATACCTGTAAAGATTGCTTTTCAGTAAGAACCCATAGTGGGGGGTCATCCTGTCTTGGCCAAAGATAAACCAATTGAGATAAATGGAGGGCTGTATAGTAATGTTCAATGCATGGTAAACTAAGGCCACCAGATCGCCTGTGAGCAATCAGTTTGGAGATTTTGAGTCCAGGTCTTAGAGATCCCCAAATAAAGGTTTTAATACCTTTGTCAATGTCTCGCAATATTGATATTTTAACTGTCAAAGGTAACATACCTAAACATAAGTGAAACGAGGCACTATAATTATTTTCACTGCCTGGACTCTACCCCAAAAGGACAGGTTAAGATGGGACCATTTTTCATATTCTGACTTCTTTTTAGCAATGAGTGGATCTAAGTTATCTTGAATCATGCATTCTAAACCTGTGTTGATATAAATACCTAGATACTTCAGATGATCTGCTTTCCATTGAAAATTGTAGCCTAAGATAGCTGCTTTTGTTGTGCCCCAGGACAATGGGAGAGCTTCACTCTTATTCCAATGGACTTTGTATCCAGAAATGTTTGAGAAGCGAGAAATAGTAGACATGAGTGCCGAGAGTGAAGTAGGTAGATCTGTAAGTGTGAGTAATATGTCATCCGCGTATAGAAGTAGTTTTGAGATGCCTGCTGGTGTAGGAATGCCTGCTATTTGTGAACACTGTCTTATTGCTGCAGCCAGTGGTTCAAGTGCAAGAAGAAATAAGAGGGGCCATAAAGGGCAACCCTGGCGGGTACCTCTTTGCACTAAAAAGGTTTTTGAAAGGAAACCCCCGCAATTTGCTTGTGCAGATGTGTCTCGTATAACCATTTAACCTTAGAGATATAATCATTACCTAGTCCCAACCTATGCAATGTACGGCACACATAGCTCCATTCAATGCGTTCAAAGGCCTTCTCAGCATCTAAGGATAACGCTACTCTTTCTTCTCCAGCATCCCTGGAAAACCAAAGTATGTGAGCCAAAGTGCAGAGATGGCTACTTCCTGGCATGAATCCAACTTGAGAATTAGGTATGAGTTTATAGATAACTTGTTTGAGTCTTTTGGCAAGAATGGTGGCTAATAGCTTTGAATCTGTATTCAGAAGATACATCGGATAATAGTTACTGCAGTATAATGGATCTTTCTCAGGTTTGGGAAGGACAGTTATGATAGCTTTATTTGAGAGTGAGGAGAGACTATCAGTTTCCTCTGCTTCTTTATAAACCTCATAAAGGGCATCTATTGTTTCTGGTTTTACCCAATGGTAAAATTCCCCAGGTAAACCATCTTCTCCCGGTGCTTTATTATATGGTAGACTGGAGATTGCTTGCGCAATTTCATCTTTTGTTATTTCGCCCGCCAGTATGAGCCGGTCCTGTTCATTGAGACAGGGGAGTGTTATTTTATCAAAGAATTCCTGTTCTTTGAGAAGGTCATCATCAACTTCTGAACTATATAACTCGGTAGAATAATCTGCAAACGTATTAGCTATTGCCTGAGTCTCAGTTATTAGCTTACACTCAGGGTTATATATATAGCTGGAATAACTGTCATAGCTTCTCGCTGTTTTAATCGTACCGCTGGTGAACGGCCTGATTTTTCTCCTTGTTCGTAATTGCGAGTCTTAAGTCTATACAGCATATATTCTGCTTTTGAAAATGGCCTGTTCTATCCTGCGTTTATTTGTTATGGCAAAATACCTCATCATTTGCCCCCTTATAGTGGCTTTTGCGGATGCCCATAAGATTTGTGGAGAAGAAATCAATCAATCAATCACTGCATTTGTAAAGCGCGCTACATACCCGCGAGGGTCTCACGGCGCTGGGGAGGTGGGGGTGCTACTGGTCGAAGAGCCAGGTCTTGAGGAGTCTTCTGAAGGCCAGCAGGTCCTGGGTCTGTCGTAGGATGGTGGGGAGAGTGTTCCAGGTCTTGGCAGCGAGGTAGGAGAAGAATCTGCCGCTGGCTGTGGTTTTTCGGATGCGGGGGACTGTGGCGAGGGCGAGGTTGGCTGAGCAGAGGCTTCGGGTGGGGATGTGGAAGCTGAGTCGGTTGTTGAGGTAGGTGGGTCCGGTGTTGTGCAGTGCTTTGTGTGCGTGGATCAGGAGCTTGAAGGTGATCCTTTTGTTGACGGGGAGCAAGTGCAGGCCTCTCAGGTGGAGTGTGATGTGGCTGCGGCGGGGGACATCGAGGATGAGTCGGGCCGAGGCGTTCTGGATGCGTTGGAGTCGTCTCAGGAGCTTGTTTGTAGTTCCTGAGTAGAGGGCGTTCCCGTAGTCGAGTCTGTTGGGGATGAGGGCCTGGGTAAAGTTTTTTCTCGTGTCGAGGGGGATCCATTTGAAGATCCTGTGGAGCATACGGAGGGTGTTGAAGCAGGACGCGGAGACGGCGTTGACTTGCCTGGTCATGGAGAGAGTGGAGTCGAGGATGACCCCCAGGTTGCGTGCATGGTCCGTGGGTTCCAGGGCTGTGCCTAGTGACGTGGGCCACCAAGAGTCGTCCCAGGCTGATGGGGTGGGTCGGAGAATGAGGACCTCCGTCTTGTTTGAGTTCAGCTTCAGTCTGCTATCCTTCATCCAGTCGGCTTCGGCCTTCATTCCTCGGTGGAGGTTAGCTTTGGCGGTGTGGGGATCTTCGGTGAGGGATATGATCAGCTGGGTGTCGTCGGCGTAGGAGATGATGTTGAGGTTGTGTTGTTGCGCGACGTGGGCGAGGGGGGCCATGTAGATATTGAACAGTGTTGGGCTGAGGGAGGATCCCTGTGGGACGCCGCAGATGATCTCGGTGGTTTTGGAGCGGAAGGGTGGGAGGCGGACGCTCTGGGTTCTGCCGGAGAGGAAGGATGTGGTCCAGGCCAGGGCCTTCTCTTGGATACCGGTGTCATGGAGGCGTGCTGATAGGGTGCGGTGGCAGACCGTGTCAACGGCTGCTGATAGGTCCAGGAGGATGAGGGCGGCTGTTTCTCCTTTGTCCATCAGGGTCCGGATGTCGTCAGTGGCGGCGATGAGGCCGGTCTCGGTGCTGTGGTAACTGCGAAAACCAGATTGGGAAGGGTCCAGGATGTTGTTGACTTCGAGGTAGCGGGTCAGCTGTTTGTTGACAATCTTCTCGGTCACTTTTGCCGGGAAAGGGAGCAGGGAGATGGGCCGGAAGTTCTTGAGGTCCTTTGGGTCCGCCTTGGGATTCTTCAGAAGGGCGTTGATCTCGGCGTGTTTCTGGGAAGGTTGCTGTCTCGAAGGAACAGTTAATTGTTTTCCGGAGGTGGGGCTCGATGGCTGCGCTGGCTTTGTTGAAGACGTGGTGAGGGCAGGGGTCCGATGGGGATCCAGAGTGGATGGAGTTCATGGTTTTGATGGTGTCTTCGTCGCTGACGCTGGACCAGACGGTCAGGCGACTGGTGCGAGTGGTAGTCGCAGGGGTGGTGGACTCGGTGGTGGGTGCGGGGGGGTCGGGGTTGAAGCTGTCGTGGATGTCGGTGATCCTGCGGTGGAAGAAGGTGGCCAGGGAGTCGCACAGGTCTTGAGATGGCGGGATGTCGTTGGTGATGGAGCTGGGGTTGGAGAGTTCTTTCATGATGCTGAAGAGCTCTTTGGTGTTGTGTGCGTTGTTGTCTAGGCGGTCCTTGAAGGCGGTCTTCTTGGCGGTCCTGATGAGTTGGTGATGTCTGCGGGTGGCGCTCTTGAGGGCTGTGTGGTTGTCTGGTGTTCGTTCGTGGAGCCATTTCTTCTCCAGCTTCCGACAGGTGTGCTTGGAGATCCGGAGGTCCTCGGTGAACCAGGCGGCTCTCTTGTTGGTGTGGTTGGTTGTAGAGGTCTTGAGAGGGGCGAGGGTGTTGGCGCAGTCGTTGATCCACTGTGTGAGATTGGTCGCGGCAGTGTCTGGGTCGGTGAGGTCGGTGGGTGGTCTCAGGGCGAGGGCGGTAGTCAGTTGGTCTTCGGTGACCTTGCCCCAGCAGCGGCGTGGTAGCTGCTGGGTGCGGTGGTGTGTGGTGGGTTTTCTGAAGGTGAAGTGGACGCATCTGTGGTCGGTCCAGTGTGGTTCGGTGGTGTGGTTGAAAGAGACGAGGGGGCTTGCGTAGAAGATGGGGTCGAGCGTGTGTCCAGCGGCGTGAGTGGGTGTCGTTACGAGCTGTTTGAGTCCGAGATTGGCGAGGTTGTCGATCAGGGCGGTGGAGTTGGCGTTGTTGTTGTTCTCGAGGTGGAAGTTCAGGTCCCCGAGGAGGATGTAGTCCGTGGAAGCGAGGGCGTGGGTGCTGATAAGGTCGGCGATGGTGTCACTGAACTGTGGGCGGGGTCCGGGAGGTCTGTAGATGAGAGTTCCTCTGAGGGTGGTGTTGGGGTCGGTGTGGATCTGAAAGTGCATGTGCTCGGCGGTGGTGAGGGTGTCACCGGTGTTCGTTGAGATTTTGATGGAGTCTTTGTGGATGATGGCAATTCCTCCTCCCACTCCGTTGGTGCGGTCTCTGCGGGAGATCTTGTAGCCCTGTGGGATGGCTATGGCGATGTCTGGTGTTGAGGTGGCGTTCAGCCAGGTCTCCGTCAGGAAGGCGACGTCGGGGCGGTGGAGTCTAGGAGGTCCCAAAGTTCGATGGCGTGCTTGCGAGCGGAGCGGGTGTTGAGGATGCAGCGGAGGTGGTTGGGTTCTCTGGCTGGTGGTGTGGAGGGTTGGATGCTGGTGAATCTGCAGTTCCAGCAGGTGAAAGGCCCCTGGGTGCGTTTCGGGGTGGCCCGGTAGCAGGGGTGGTCTCGTCTGGTGTTGAGTGCGTGGAGGGTGCTTGCGTCGTAGTGCAGTCTGGCGTTGCGGGGGGTGCGGGTTCCAGGGGTTCTGGTGCTGGGTACGGTCCAGGTGCGGACGGGCGCAGACGGGCTTGCCTTAGTCGCGCCTTCGGCACGCAAGCAACGCGCCCGCTGCGCGGCCTCCAGATCAGCGCAGAGGGAGGGAGGAGCAGCTGGAAGGTGGGAGCGGGGTGGCCAATGGGAGTGAAGGGGGCGGGGCAGCAGGGGCTCAGCGGCGAGGGAAAAACCCGTGGAAAAAACAGTGGGAAAAGACAGCGGGAGAGGGACAACAGAGCACAGGGGTACAGAAAGCAAAACACAGGGGCACAGAATGAAAAAAACTAAGTGGCACAGAAGCCAAGCGCAGGGGTACAGAAAAAAGGGAGCGAGTAGTCAGGCGGCAAAAGCCGCAACGGAGGTTCAAACCACAGGGGGCTGCATGGCAGATGGGGGGAGCGACCTGCCTGGTAACAGGGTCAAAGGTCGCTCTCTACCACCGCTTCGCGGCCTCCATATGAGGGCAGAGGGAGGGAGGAGCAGCTGGGAGGTGGGAGCGGGGTGGCCAATGGGAGTGAAGGGGGCGGGGCAGCAGGGGCTCAGCGGCAAGGGAAAAACCGGGGGGAAAAACGGCGGAAAAAGACGGCAGGAGAAGGACAACAGAGCACAGGGGTACAGAAAGCAAAACACAGGGGCACAGAATGAAAAAACTAAGTGCCACAGAAGCCAAGCGCAAGGGTACAGAAAAAAGTGAGCGAGTAGTCAGGCGGCAAAAGCGGCAACGGAGGTTCAACCCACAGGGGGCTGCGTGGCAGATGGGGGGAGCGACATGCCTGGTGAACCGAAACTGAGCATTTGTTATGTTTCATATAAGTAGTCAAATGTGATTGTAATTGTGACTTTTCGGCCGGTAGTTTGTAGCGAGATATGTTTAATCGCCATGGTTTCCTACAAGGGCGTTTCAGACCCCGATCTAGCTAGAGACTGATAGGAGCGTGATCTGACAGTGCAATGTCTAACATATCACAATCTAGTACTTGTGGTGTAGTAGAATGTGAAATAAGGAAGTAATCTATTCGAGAATGGGAATCATGTACTGTCGAGTGATATGTAAACCCCTTATCTGATGGATGTAGTAAATGCCAGATATCGATCAAACCATGATCTTCTCTGATGTCTCCCAGTATGGCTCTATCTCTACCGTGAGTTGTATCCAGGGGACCCGTTCTGTCTAAGATCACACCTGGGCAAGATTCCTATCGCCTCCCAAAACTATCCTGGAAATTCCCATTTCTGTTAGAATTCTATTTAGATGAAGGAAAAAGGGGGCTTTAGTTCCAACAGGGGCTTAAATGGAACCCACTCCATGTATATTATTACCAACTTTAAGCTTGGCTAAAACAATCCTACCATCCTCATCTGACCATGACTGTAGTATTTGGCATTGCAGTGTTTTCAGTATAGTGTGGGATGTAGCATCTCCTGATACGTGAGAAGGGGATTTGCAGCTGTAAAGAATCTGGCCTACCCAATCTCTTTTTAAATTTTTCTGATTCCATATCAGACAGATGCGTCTCCTGGATGAGAGCAATGTCAGTATGTTTGGAGGCTAAATAGGAAAGAATTGTCTTCCTTTTAATGTAATTAGTAAAGGCATTGACATTGATAGAGCCAATTTGCATAGGACTTGTTGTCATGATGCTGACTGTAATGTTAGAGTATATTTGTTCTGTGTGAAACTGAGACAAAATGCTAAAAAGGGAAAAGGAGGTAGATAAAGTATATGGTAATGTGATAATGAAAACATTACTGGAGGGAAAAAACTATCTGTGGTATAGTAAACCTGAAACCAATATGTGGAACTATAATCATAAAATATTGTTAACACTAATCTCTAAATGGTGTAAATACACCGTTCTAAATGCTAGAATGTAAAAGAACACTGCAGATCAAAGAATGTGTATCTTTCGTCAGTGGGACTAAACCTCAATTCGTAGACCCAGACTCTGCAGGGGAGGAAAGAAAACCACTGATGGTAAATAGATTTTAAGAAAAACCACTCCATGGAGTTATAAAGTCTATCCAAGAGGAAATCTGCATGTACAAATACAGTATGAAATGTACATGGTTACTGAACAACAATATATGAGGATAGGAAATGAATCATATCCATCAGAAGGAATAACTGCAATCAAACAGTGATAACCATATATTAATACATAGCATGTATAACTATACTTATCGAGCTGGAAGAAGCGAGAGTGGAAGGTTGAACATCAGTTACTTTATTAAAAGACGTGGATGACTTTAGAGGTGATCTTGATTTGTCTCTGGAATTGTCCTGCGTGAGTACCTCTACGCAGTGGACGGCTTTATCTATGTCAGACTTCTTATTTAGCTACATGTTTAGATGGTGAAGATTATGGCTATATATTTTCAAGCGGGCGTTGCTGAAAAACAGTGCATCAGAAATGTTGTACAGTTTTTGCTTGCCTACCCAAATTCACTTCACCCCCTCTGCTGATAGGAATTCTGGTGTTTACTTAATTATGTAGTAGAGTCTGAATTGTCAAATGGAGAGAAATACCTCAGAAGTAACAGCCGCCTTTTGACATACAAGAAAAGGACTTTCACTTATCTCTTCAGAAAATATCTGTGTTTCCTGACAGAATGAGTAATTTTCACAAACTCTCTCAGCTGTAGGAACCGTGTACAACACTCACTTGCCAAACTGTATTTACGCCACACACCTGTAGACAAGAAAATCCTGCGCTTACATAATCATGTAATGGAGTCTGAAGAGTTAAGTGAAGAGAAATACCTCAGAGGTGAGAGTTGTCAGAGGCTTCTCTCACAGCAGCCTTCTGACTTATCTCACCAGCAACTGGCTGTGTTTCCTGACAGAATTAGTCTTTGCCACAAACTTCTAGATTTTTTCAAAAAATGACTGAATGCTTCAGACAGGTGTCCCTGAGAACGAGTGTATCAGAAGTAGCTCACATCGTTTGCCTGCCCATCCAAATTCACTTTACACCCTCTGCTGATAGGAATTCAAGCATTTACTTAATTGCGTAGCAGACTCTAAACTGTCAAATGAAGAGAAATACCTCTGAAGTGAAAGTTCATATGTTTCCCCTACAGGAGCCTTTCAACTTTCAAGAAAGGGAATTCCACTTATCTGTTAAGAAACTGGCTGTATTTCCTGACAGAATGAGTAACTTTCAGACTCTCTCAGCTGCAGGAATGAGGTATAACACCCACTTTCCAAACTGCATTTGCTCCATACACTCTGCTGACAAGAAATTCCTGTGCTCACATAATGGAGTCTGAACAGTTAAATGAAGAGAAAATACCTCGGAGTTGATTGTTGTCAGAGGCCTCCCTGTACTGTGTAGAGAGGTTAACAGTAATTTAATTCCCCTGGAGTGGCCTCCCAGTTTAAACACCAAGAAAGACCCTTCTCTCTTCAGCAGCTGACTCTGTTCCCTGACAGAAAGTGTTGTCCTTTGTATGAGGCTCAGCTGAAGGGCCTGTTCATGTGATTTGTAGCCAGTCTTCAGGGCTTCCATTCACTGTTATCTCTCACTTCTAAATAACTTCAGAATTAATTCTGCAGAAAACAGTTTAACTCTTGATATTTCACTCAGTCTCTTGCAGTTAGTCTTTATGTAGGCCTCACGTTCGATGGTGGCAAATTTAACAAGCACATTATGCATGACACCTAAAAGTTACCTATAAAAATGATTAATACAACCAAATATAAGCAAGATTACATATGAGAAAAATATTAATGTAAAACTCGGCTCTCACAACATCGACCCTGTACCATAGGTAATTGCACTTTTGCCGGTTACATGGATAATTGCACTGCGAGTGAACTTCTGTTTCCTTTTGTGTGTCTCCTTCACGCGCATGTCAAAACTGTTTTACTTTCATTTTATGTGGCAAGAAAAGTCTGTTTAGGAGTCTAAAACTCTAATAGCTCTAACTTGAGCAAACGTGGGACACCTTGCATTGCAGATGCTTTTGCTTACCTGTAACCATCCTGGGTCAGAGGTGGGTGTCCAATTAGGAATAAGTTCAAAGCAAGGACCTGCTGTTTGTTCCCTTCGGTGTAAGTGGAGCTTGCCTGTTAGGTATGGGAGGGGAGGCGAGGATGCTGGGGCAGATGGGCACTCCCCGTGGGCCTCACAGAAGCCCCCAGCAGAGAGAGTGTAAGAGAACCTGGCAACAGCTAGCCTGAGCCCCGGCTAAAATTAACCACCAGCAGCTGTGGCACGTCATGGCATTTCAGGCCAGGTGCACATCGGAGAGGGAGGGCAGCAACAGCGGTGGGGCAGCATGCCTGTCACCATGAACTTCTGCATGCCCGTCAGGACCAACAGCAAACTCTCATTCGACAATTGTAAATCCGCGAGTACAGTGCTTCGGCGCCTCGTCAGGGGCACGAAGTGCTATGCCTATGAAATGACAGCACAGTGTCCTAAAACTGCAGTCCAGCTGGCTGGCTGTACTGGCATAAAATTCAACTTACTATACAACTGTGCGTGCGTTACATATGTGCTACACAACTTTGAGTAGGCTCGATATTGCTATGAAACCGTGAGTGCATTGGCAAAACTGCAATTATGATAAAGTTGGTTACATTGGACGTGTGAGCTGGAGTACATAGATGACAATGTCCAGCAGGAAAGAATATGTGATCGAGTGGTTACTTTATGGACTGCCAGGTAGAACCACAGCTTCCTCATTTAACCAAACAGTGTGATCTTAAGCAAATCAAGGGATTTCCTTGTTCGAGAGTTGGCTCTGCCGGTTGTACGAGGCTGGCCTGGCTTAAAGTGGGCACCTTGTGGTGCTTACACCTTGTGCCAGGTCCAGTTATCCCGTAGATTAGAGGTGTTCTAGCAGCTTAGGCTGATAGAGGTAGCTATAGCAGAGCAGCTTAGGCTGAACTAGGAGACATGCAAAGCTCCTACTATACCACTTATATCATATAGCAATATATCATAAGAAAACACAATACTCAGAGTTACTAAAAATAAAGGTACTTTATTTTAGTGACAATATGACAAAAGTATCTCAGAGGATATACTCCCTTAGGAGGTAAGTAATATGCACCAAATATATACAAACAAACCAAAATCAGGTAAGTAACAGTTAGAAAAGTAGCGCAAACAATGTAGAATCACAATAGAATGCAATAGGGAGAAATATGCCCAGGGGCAACACAAACCATATACTCCAAAAGTGGAATGCGAACCACGAATGGACCCCAGGCCTAATGCAGTTTGTAGAGGGTCGCTGGGAGTGTAAGAAAACACTAAGGGTGTCCAAGATACCCCACCCGAAGACCCTGAAAAGTAGGAGTAAAGTTAACCTACTACCCCAGACAGTAAAGTCGAGATAGGGGATTCTGCAAGGACAACAACTGACTGCAAAACACTGAAGACGGATTCCTGGACCTGAGGACCTGTAAAGGAAGGGGACCAAGTCCAAGAGTCACGATAGTGTCCGGGGGGCAGGAGCCCACGAAACCCCGGATGAAGGTGCAAAAGGGCTGCCTCTGGGTGGAAGAAGCCGTAGATTCTGCAACAACGGAAGGTGCCAGGAACTTCTCCTTTGGTCAGAAGATGTCCCACAGTGAGCTAGAGGATGCAGAGTTGTTTCCACACAAAAAGGCCGCAAGCAAGCCTTGCTAGCTGCAAGAGTCACGGTTAAGGAATTTGGATTCTGCTAGGGCCCAGGAAGGACCAGGAGGTCGGCCCTTGGAGGAGGAGACAGAGGGGATACTCAGCAACACGGAGTGCTCATGCAGAAGCAGGCAGCACCCGCAGAAGCACCTGAACAGGCACTTAGAAGATCTGAGGACAACGGTCGACTCAGAGCAACAAAAGAGGTTCCCATGATGTCGGAGTCCAACTCAGCAAGTTGGGCAATGCAGGACAGAGTGCTGGGGACCTTAGCTAGGCTGCGCACAAAGGAAGTTTTGCAAAAGTGCACAGAAGCCCGAGCAGCTGCAGTTCACAGGATTACTGTCTGGCATGGGGAGGCAAGGACTTACCTCTACCAAATTTGGACAGAAGGGCCACTGGACTGTCGAAGACACGTGGACCTAGCTCCTGTGTTCTAGGGACCACGCTTGTCAGGATGAGAGGGGACCCAGAGGACCGGTGATGCAGAAGTTTAGTGCCTGCGTTAGCAGGGGGAAGATTCCGTCGACCGACGGGAGATTTCTTCTTGGCTTCCAGTGCAGGGTGAAGGCAGACAGCACTCAGAACATACACCACCAGGAAACAGCTACAATGTTGCTGGTAGTCGTCTTGCTATTTTGTTGCAGTTTTGCAGGCGTCCTCGAGCAGTCAGCGGTCGATCCTTGGCAGAAGTCGAAGAGGGAAGTGCAGAGGAACTCTGGTGAGCTCTTGCATTCGTTATCTGGTGAGATGCCCACAGGAGAGACCCTAAATAGCCCACAGAGGAGGATTGGCTACAGAGAAAGGTAAGCACCTATCAGGAGGGGTCTCTGACACCACCTGCTGGCACTGGCCACTCAGAGGTGTCCATTGTGCCCTCACACGTCTGCATCCAAGATGGCAGAGGTCTGGGACACACTGGAGGAGCTCTGGGCACCACCCCTGGGAGGTGCTGGACAGGGGAGTGGTCACTCCCCTTTCCTTTGTCCAGTTTCGTGCCAGAGCAGGGGATGGGGGATCCCTGAACCGGTGTAGACTGGTTTATGCAAGGAGGGCTCCATCTGTGCCCTTCAAAGCATGTTCAGAGGCTCTGGGAGGCTACCCCTCCCCCAGCCCATCACACCTATTTCCAAAGGGAGAGGGTGTAACACCCTCTCTCAGAGGAAGTGCTTTGTTCTGCCTTCCTGGTACTGGGCTGCCCAGGCCCCAGGAGGGCACAAACCTGTCTGAGGGTTGGCAGCAGCTGCCAGGAAAACCCCAGAGAGCTAGTTTGGCAGCACCCGGGGTCCATGCTGGAGCCCCGGGGATGCATGGGATTGATGGTATTGGGGGGACAATTCCATGATCTTAGACATGTTACATGGCCATGTTCGGAGTTACCATTGTGACGCTACATATAGGTATTGACCTATATGTAGTGCACACGTGTAATGGTGTCCCCGCACTCACAAAGTCCGGGGAATTTGCCCTGAACAATGTGGGGGCACCTTGGCTAGTGCCAGGGTGCCCTCACACTAAGTAACTTTGCACCTAACCTTCACTAAGTGAGGGTTAGACATATAGGTGACTTATAAGTTACTTAAGTGCAGTGTAAAATGGCTGTGAAATAACGTGGACGTTATTTCACTCAGGCTGCAGTGGCAGGCCTGTGTAAGAATTGTCAGAGCTCCCTATGGGTGGCAAAAGAAATGCTGCAGCCCATAGGGATCTCCTGGAACCCCAATACCCTGGGTACCTCAGTACCATATACTAGGGAATTATAAGGGTGTTCCAGTGTGCCAATGAGAATTGGTAAAATTAGTCACTAGCCTGCAGTGACAATTTTAAAAGGAGAGAGAGCATAACCACTGACGTTCTGGTTAGCAGAGCCTCAGTGATACATTTAGGCACCACACAGGGAACACATATAGACCACAAACATATGAGCACTGGGGTCCTGGCTAGCAGGATCCCAGTGACACATATCAAACACACTGACAACATAGGGTTTTCACTATGAGCACTGGGCCCTGGCAAGCAGGATCCCAGTGAGACAGTAAAAACACTCTGACATACACTCACAAACAGGCCAAAAGTGAGGGTAACACGGCTAGAAAAAGGCTACTTTCCTACAGTAAAATTAGTCACTAGCCTGCAGTGACAATTTTAAAAGCAGAGAGAGAGCATAAACACTGAGGTTTTGGTTAGCAGAGCCTCAGTGATACAGTTAGGCTCCACACATGGAACACATACAGGGCACATACTTATGAGCACTGGGGTCCTGCCTAGCAGGATCCCAGTGACACATAGGCAAAAACAAACATACATACAGTAAAAATAGGGGTAACATGCCAGGCAAGATGGTACTTTCCTACAACAGGAAGCCACGGTTCACCTATGACCAAGCATATTTTCCGGTGTTGTATGTAGGTACTTGCTGCTGAATGTAAGAAAAGCATTTTGTCGGCTGCTTTAATACATAACCAAAGCTGGACCGACAGTGTTTTTAGGTTGAGCCTTCGAGACCTCTTGTATATACTTTAGTATATACTTCTTTGTAGACTTCAATTCTGCCCACTGCTTATAATTAGTTTATGTCACTGTCCTTTAAAAATCCTTGCTTCTAAGTGGCTAACCTTTCCTATTTGTCCCATCTTCTCCTCCTTTGTCTACTCCCACGGAGCACGCCCCTAGTACTTGTACCCTTCCACTCGTCCCATTATAGTATCTTTGTCAGGGACTTTTTTTTACCTGTTGCTCAAGGTGCTTTTCAGCAAGAGGCAACGTTGTTATCTCCTCCAAGCTTGTTGTCGATCCCCGGGCTGCAGTTACTTCATTTTAATTATATTCCGAAATCACTTAATCTGCCCATGCCATTACTCCCCTCGCCCAACACCTCCCACACTTCGCTGCTGGGATGTCATTACATCCTACATCTCCCCATGACTAGCCCCCAACCACCTTTGCTCCTCGCTGCTCGTTTTTTTAGCATTTGGATGAAAACACGCACAGTTGTTGGCCTTTTAGTTAGCTTTTTTAAAATAAACATTTAAAGATTTTATAAAAACACACACACTCGACATGAGCATGGAGTCAGGATCCCTGCAAAACAAAAACAAACGTTTTCAAAGTTAGCATCGGGTGAGCACTTTCTGGTCACAAAACAAAAATAAAGTTGATTAGAAAAGCAAAGAATGGCATTTTGTTTAGTGACCAGAAAGCGCTCCCCCAACGCAAACTTTTACAAAGGTTTTGTTTTCCTTGGACTCCGACTCTGTGGTCCTGTAAGCGTGTTTTGGTTTGAACCGCTTCCTGGCTGAAAAGAGCTCAGTCACTTTGAGCTTGTTTTATGAAATCTTCGTATGCCTCTTTCAAGGTGCACCCGTCCAATATGTGCGTTGTACCCAGTAAAACATAAACCTGTGCAATTTGTTGCCTTTACAAAGCATTTTTGTTTTATTTCTGACACAAAAAAATGGAGCTTTCAAAACTGTTTTCTTTTTGCTGGACCTCTGTCACAGCGAATTGAAAACGTGTTTGAAAACTCACGTCGGTGGCATTTTTCATTTAGAAAGGAAAGAGCTTTGCAAAGGCTCCAGAACATATGGCTTGCCAATAGAAAACACGCAAACAGCAAGGATTGCTGTTTTGTCTATAAACTGTAAATAAAACAGGATTCTTAAAAAAGCCTCAAACGCTGCTTTGCAAATACAATAGTAAGTAAACAAAATGGTTTTTCTTGCTTCACTGTTGGAGAAAGCAAGGGATATAATTTTAAATTTGTTTGTTATTGGGGAAGGTTTATGTTTTTCTTTTTAAAAGAACATACACCCACGTAGTTAATATGCATTCTGGTGGAAAACAAATGTTTAGTTTGGAAACACCTGTTGTTTCTGGCAGTGATGACTATCTTGGATGCTTTCAGCATTTACAACCTTTCACTGGATAAGACTAATTACTGGTGCATGTGGGACACAGACCCAGAATACTTTGCCTCCTCACAGCCGGGCTGTCTCCAAAATATTTATAAAGAAGTGTTAAGGCTTTAATTAAAAGTGGGCTTAGCATAGACAAAGGGCTTGCTGGGACAGAAAGGTCGCCTGCAGCCTCCTCCTCTACCGTCCTCAGTAATTTCCAAAACATAACACCTCTCCTTTACTAAGTGTCATCTGCACCTACTAAACTACTCCGTTGCCTTTGTAAAGGGTGATATTTGTTTCTTTCAAATCTATGCGGTCACAGCACTGTTTTCAGTAAGCAGTGATTATCTAAGGTATGGGGTATTCTTAAATGTCTCTATTTAAACACTCAAGCACTCATGCTGTCACTGACATTCCCTCTTCCCTCAAGGCGCATGCTCGCCCTGTCACAACATCCAAGATCCATCAATTATTTAGCAGAACATTAAGGGCTATTTTTGCTATTTCTACTCCTAGCCTTCCCCCAGCATTTCTGTTAGTCAGCCGGCAGCTCTGACGGTGTTGTGGTGAAAGTCGTATTCTTTTGTAATTAGCACGGCTGATTTAAATCAGGATGCTAAATGGCAATATTTTAATTTTTTGCTGTAGATGGAGGAAGATGGTAAATGGAAGTGCTTTAGTTATATGCTGGGCCACAAGAATTATGTGGCAGAGAGGACCAAATTTTAAGGCGGGGTTGACCAATTTATGTGGTAAGAAAAGTCCAGTTATGCATTTACAACACCAATAGCTCCAACTCTCCCAAATGTGAGACCTATTGCATTGCAAATGCTTGTTTTATACGGTTAAGTCTCATTGCACATCGACATGTTTTAGCATTTCCGTGCGTTTACCCTTTTCTCCAAGGGCTTTGTTGTGGAACCGCATATTCGAACAGTTGACGCTGCTTTGTGTGTGTCACAGTTGTGGTGAACAGATAAATGGGTTTTAAATGTTGGCTTTTTATAGACCGAAAGGTTTCCTTATGTGACTGCTTCATCTCCTGTGTCCTTTACCTCTTGCCTCACTGCTGTCAGGGTCAATGGAATTTTGCGGCACGGTTGACTGTGTGGCAAGAAAGGGCAAGTAATGTTGTGTGACGTGGTCCTTGTATAGTATGACTTCATTATTTTACCATCGGTGCCCATCATGCCACTCTCTTGGTAAATGATTCACCTCGTTAGTACCAAGTTAACACCAAAATACAGCAACTGGAAGGAGATCCGTCCGGTATGTGAAGGGCTCTGCACAGCAGCACGTGTTGCCCGTGTTTAGTAACACCTGATGATTTGTTGTTTTGTAAATGTGTGGAATCCATAATTATGTGGAAAGCACCGCAGCGGCAGAATCCCATAATTTCAGTTCCCTGAGTGTGGTACCACCAAAGCCGATGGCCGTACTGCTGCCTGGGGTGGTGTGAAGTGACATAACACCCCGGAAGTGAAAGCAAGCTTCACAACATACTCTGCCTTCTTCCTGTTCTCTTCTTGGGCACGGCCTGGGGTAGCCCAGTGGGTTGATGACCCAGTTGCAGAGCTCCATGGGCAGCACAGACTCGCCGGCCCGAATAGCCTTCTGTTCCCTCAGCTTCTCATGGTTTGGCTGCCAATAGAAGGATTTGAGGCAACTCCGAGAGTGAAACGTATCATTTGTAGTGCTGAGAAACTGGCATTTAGCACTATGTATACAGGCAAGTCCATGAATTTGTATAGGTGGAAGTGTACTCCTGAGTCATTATTAAAATATCTAGTCTTAGGCAGTCTGCACCACCCTCTGTCCTGCTTGGCTTGTATGTTTTTTAATTTTCACATATTTGCCTCAGTTTTGCCCTTTTCTTAGGCTACAGATAGCAGTGCTTGCGTTGCCCAGTTCACCACAGTTCACTTTCTTCCTCCCAAAGGGCCAAAGTGGCCGGTTTGAGCTGCTGTTTCCCACAAGCAGCGCGGCGAGCTCTGCATCAGGTGCATTGACCCACTGAGCGGTGTGCGCTCTCAGCAGTGGGCGACGCTTAGGCGACCCCCCGCGAATCAGACAGATTGGGGCAGCAGAGCCTGTCACTGCCCGAGCTCTTCACAGGAAGAGATATATCTAACACTCACAAGCCATAATAGGACATTTAGTCCCATTTCTATGTTTCGTTATAAAAATCTGGTCACCCGGCATAACAGGTCTGCACATCTATAGCGCCGCGGAGCGAGGCATGCCGCTTCGTGACGACTTTAGTGCTTTGTTCTTCTGTGGAAACGGTGGGTTGGAAAGGCGGTGCTGCTTCATATGAGGTAACGAGGAGGAAGTGTTGTGTCCAGGATCACTCATTGGTGAAGCAGGAGGGTCAGGATTTGACCCGGCTCACAGCCCACAGCTCAGCCAGCAGACCACATCCCCTGGTCCCAAGAGAGGTCCAAAAGCGAGGCGCTTCTCAGTCATATGCCAAGTAAAGGGTACTGATTGCGCCTGGTCACACCTGTGACTGCAGTTCTGAGGAAAGACTTCTGACATTTGATATTCAGCCATGTGAATTATGCTTGTGTTTTCTGACCCCTGCTGGTGGATGGTGGTACTCCGGTTGTGTTACAAGGGGTAGCTAAGTTCCATGGTCATTGGTGATCGTGGTGCGATGGCTGGAAGCCTACTTCTTCGGTATTCCCTTCAGCACGGGCACCTCTCAGCGGTGTCGGCTGGGGCGGGCACTGCGCAGAGGGCTCAGTAGCCTGGATTTAGGCGATAGCTTGGAGAAGTAGCTGCCACATGACTGATGTGTGTTGTTTTGCAGTTTCTTCGACCTGTTAAAACAACATTTATTAAAGCTGGATTATTAGTTTTTCACATTCCTCAATGGAGTTTTCGCTGCCTACCAGAAGAAGGCCAGCATGCTACCTAAATATTATTAATATTACACTGCCAGGCCTTCCATTTTCTGATACCTAAACAGTACTTCTGTCACTATGCAGTGCTGAAACCTGTGCAACGCAGGTACTAATAGGAGTAATTTATAAAAGGCTTGTCTGTTGAAGCATGGTTTGATACATGTACTGCACCAAGGTGTGAGCTGTCCAGGATAGCAGCTTATCACAATGAAAATGCTCACACTCCTATACATCTACAAGTCTCCAAATATTGATGTGCTTAGATACTGAATAGCTCTACATTTTTATGGTCGACTACGCAAGCGCTCTGGCCCCTGTTGTAATATATGTGTGGGCTTTTATCCACGCCCATGTCACGCCCATCACTTTCGTTGGTTTGTGGGCTTGCCTTTTGAAATTTGCTTGATTTAATTTGTGAAAGGCATGCATACGTCATGCCTTTTCTGGTGTTTAGCTCTCCTCAACAGCACCGGTAAACTATTGAAAACATACGAGGCTCCATGTTTTTCCACATGGCTTCTGGATTACTTTTTCTTTCTATTTCCTACGCAGCACGATCTCGCTAGGCAGTAGTTGAGCGCTTTGCATGACATCGACCCTGTTAGATAATTGCATAACTGTCGATACGTTTGACTGTGAGAACTTGATTCCTTTTGTGTGCTCCTTCAGGCTCATGGCGTGGCGCTTTAAATCGGCTCGCTTATGTAAAACTATTACTTTTCATTTTCAATGTATGTGGCAAAAAAAGTCCTGTTAGGACTTTACAACAATAGTTCTAAGTCAGGGGTCTTCAAACTGGGGGGCGTACCCCCCCCCCCCCCCCCCCAGTGGCCTCAAGTGATCCCAGGGGCGGCACCAGGCTCTGGCCAAAAGAAGCATTATACTGATTGCAGTGTTTTGTTTCAGTGAGCGGCAGTAAGCCGCTCTGCAAAGGGCCATCACTAACATCTTTTGCCATTTGTATCTTGGCTGGGAGAAGGGGTCAAAAGGGGAGGGATTTCAAGTATTCTTCAAACCCCTCCCCCCAATTCTAATAATCACACTTGATAGTTTACGCATTAGTAAAGCCTATCTGACCAGAATAATGTGTTTGGCAATCATGTATTTGATTGCAATTTTAAATCGGTAACAGACTGAACTGCAATGTTTATATAAGTCTAGACATATTAAAACATTGCCAGTTTAATAAATGTGAAAATTTTTGAGGAGGCCTCCCAATGATTTTTTTTTTCCAAATGGGGGGCCCGTGGCATTAAAAAGTTTGAAGACCACTGCTCTAAGTCAAACAAATGCGACATTGACATGCTTGTTTCAGATGCTTTTGTCAGAGGTTGCGCTACTGTGCTACCAGGCTGCTCGGCAACTGATTTTTAGATATAAAACATTCCTGTAGGAAAGTACCATCTTGCTAGGCATGTTACCCCAGTATTTCACTGTATATATGTTGTTTTAGTGTATGTGTCACTGGGACCCTGTGTAGGAAAGTACCATCTTGCCTGGCATGTTACCCCCATTTTTCACTGTATATATGTTGTTTTAGTTGTATGTGTCACTGGGACCCTGGTAACCCAGGGCCCCAGTGCTCATAAGTGTGCCTGAATGTGTTACCTGTGTAGTGACTAACTGTCTCAGTGAGGCTCTGCTAATCAGAACCTCAGTGGTTATGCTCTCTCATTTCTTTCCAAATTGTCACTGACAGGCTAGTGACCATTTTTACCAATTTACATTGGCTTACTGGAACACCCTTATAATTCCCTAGTATATGGTACTGAGGTACCCAGGGTATTGGGGTTCCAGGAGATCCCTATGGGCTGCAGCATTTCTTTTGCCACCCATAGGGAGCTCTGACAATTCTTACACAGGCCTGCCACTGCAGCCTGAGTGAAATAACGTCCACGTTATTTCACAGCCATTTTACACTGCACTTAAGTAACTTATAAGTCACCTATATGTCTAACCTTTACCTGGTAAAGGTTAGGTGCAAAGTTACTTAGTGTGAGGGCACCCTGGCACTAGCCAAGGTGCCCCCACATTGTTCAGAGCCAATTCACTGAACTTTGTGAGTGCGGGGACACCATTACACGCGTGCACTACATATAGGTCACTACCTATATGTAGCTTCACCATGGTAACTCCGAATATGGCCATGTAACATGTCTATGATCATGGAATTGCCCCCTCTATGCCATCCTGGCATTGTTGGTACAATTCCATGATCCCAGTTGTCTGTAGCACAGACCCTGGTACTGCCAGACTGCCCTTCCTGGGGTTTCACTGCAGCTGCTGCTGCTGCCAACCCCTCAGACAGGCAGCTGCCCTCCTGGGGTCCAGCCTGGCCTGGCCCAGGATGGCAGAACAAAGAACTTCCTCTGAGAGAGGGTGTGACACCCTCTCCCTTTGGAAAATGGTGTGAAGGCAGGGGAGGAGTAGCCTCCCCCAGCCTCTGGAAATGCTTTGTTGGGCACAGATGTGCCCAATTCTGCATAAGCCAGTCTACACCGGTTCAGGGACCCCTTAGCCCCTGCTCTGGCGCGAAACTGGACAAAGGAAAGGGGAGTGACCACTCCCCTGACCTGCACCTCCCCTGGGAGGTGTCCAGAGCTCCTCCAGTGTGCTCCAGACCTCTGCCATCTTGGAAACAGAGGTGCTGCTGGCACACTGGACTGCTCTGAGTGGCCAGTGCCACCAGGTGACGTCAGAGACTCCTGCTGATAGGCTCCTTCAGGTGTTAGTAGCCTTTCCTCTCTCCTAGGTAGCCAAACCCTCTTTTCTGGCTATTTAGGGTCTCTGTCTCTGGGGAAACTTTAGATAACGAATGCATGAGCTCAGCCGAGTTCCTCTGCATCTCTCTCTTCACCTTCTGATAAGGAAACGACCGCTGACCGCGCTGGAAGCCTGCAAACCTGCAACATAGTAGCAAAGACGACTACTGCAACTCTGTAACGCTGATCCTGCCGCCTTCTCGACTGTTTTCCTGCTTGTGCATGCTGTGGGGGTAGCCTGCCTCCTCTCTGCACCAGAAGCTCCGAAGAAATCTCCCGTGGGTCGACGGAATCTTCCCCCTGCAACCGCAGGCACCAAAAAGCTGCCTTACCGGTCCCTTGGGTCTCCTCTCAGCACGACGAGCGAGGTCCCTCGAATCCAGCGACGCTGTCCAAGTGACCCCCACAGTCCAGTGACTCTTCAGCCCAAGTTTGGTGGAGGTAAGTCCTTGCCTCACCTCGCTGGGCTGCATTGCTAGGAACCGCGACTTTGCAGCTACTCCGGCCCCTGTGCACTTCCGGCGGAAATCCTTCGTGCACAGCCAAGCCTGGGTCCACGGCACTCTAACCTGCTTTGCACGACTTTCTAAGTTGGTCTCCGGCGACGTGGGACTCCTTTGTGCAACTTCGGCGAGCACTGTTTCACGCATCCTCGTAGTGCCTGTTTATGGCACTTCTCCGGGTGCTACCTGCTTCAGTGAGGGCTCTTTGTCTTGCTCGACGTCCCCTCTCTCTGCAGGTCCAATTTGCGACCTCCTGGTCCCTCCTGGGCCCCAGCAGCGTCCAAAAACGCCAAACGCACGATTTGCGTGTAGCAACGCTTGTTGGCATCCTTCCGGCGGGAAAACACTTCTGCACGACTCTCCAAGGCGAGAGGGATCCGTCCACCAAAGGGGAAGTCTCTAGCCCTTTTCGTTCCTGCAGAAACCTCAGCTTCTTCTGTCCAGTCGAAGCTTCTTTGCACCCGCAGCTGGCATTTCCTGGGCATCTGCCCATCTCCGACTTGCTTGTGACTTTTGGACTTGGTCCCCTTGTTCCACAGGTACCCCAGATTGGAAATACACAGTTGTTGCATTGCTGGTTTGTGTCTTTCCTGCATTATTCCTCTAACACGACTCTTTTGTCCTTAGGGGAACTTTAGTGCACTTTGCACTCACTTTTCAGGGTCTTGGGGAGGGTTATTTTTCTAACTCTCACTATTTTCTAATAGTCCCAGCGACCCTCTACAAGGTCACATAGGTTTGGGGTCCATTCGTGGTTCGCATTCCACTTTTGGAGTATATGGTTTGTGTTGCCCCTATCCCTATGTTTCCCCATTGCATCCTATTGTAACTATACATTGTTTGCACTGTTTTCTAAGACTATACTGCATATTTTTGCTATTGTGTATATATATCTTGTGTATATTTCCTATCCTCTTACTGAGGGTACACTCTATGATACTTTGGCATACTGTCATAAAAATAAAGTACCTTTATTTTTAGTATAACTGTGTATTGTGTTTTCTTATGATATTGTGCATATGACACTAAGTGGTACTGTAGTAGCTTCACACGTCTCCTAGTTCAGCCTAAGCTGCTTTGCTAAGCTACCATTATCTATCAGCCTAAGCTGCTAGACACCCTATACACTAATAAGGGATAACTGGGCCTGGTGCAAGGTGCAAGTACCCCTTGGTACTCACTACAAGCCAGTCCAGCCTCCTACATTGGTTGTGCAGTGGTGGGATAAGTGCTTGAGACTACTTACCACTCTTGTCATTGTACTTTTCATAAGAGAAAAATATACAAAACAAGGTCAGTGTATATACACATAGCCAAAAAGTTTAGCATTTCCTCTTTTCACTCTTTTCTAAGTGCTGAAAAGTACTTCTAAAACTTTCAAAAAGTTCTTAAAAGTTTAAAAAGTTTTTTCTGTCTTTCCAAAAAGTTCTGAAAACTTTTTTTCTCTTTTTCTATCACTTTAACTCTCTCTAAAAAATGTCTGGCACAGGAAAAAATGTTGAACTGTCCAAACTTGCATATGATCACCTTAGCTGGAAAGGAGCAAGGAGTCTCTGCATAGAGAGAGGTTTGAGTGTAGGGAAGAATCCTTCCTTAGAACTGTTAATTAATATGCTTAGAGTACAGGATAAGGCTATAAGTGCCCAATCTGTAGAAAAAGTAGCTAATGGTTCTCAATCTGATCCAGGGACTCCCCCAGGAAAAGGTTCAGGAAAGAAACTTCTCAGCCTGCCCATTACTAGACAGTCTAGCATAGTTGGTACAGAGGTTGAATCACACCATACTGATGGTGTGCTCTCACATTATACTGGTAGCCAAGCTGTTAGGGTGCCCTCTGTAAGGGACAGGTCTCCTTCTGTTCATTCCCATCATACCTCTGTATCTAGAAATGTCCCTCCCACCCACCCTGATGACAGATTGTTAGAAAGGGAGCTCAATAGATTGAGAGTGGAACAAACCAGACTGAAGCTCAAGAAGCAACAGCTGGATTTGGATAGACAGTCTTTAGAATTAGAGAAGGAAAGACAGAAGTTGGGTTTAGATACCCATGGTGGCAGCAGCAGTATTCCCCATAGTCATCCTGCAAAAGAGCATGATTCCAGGAATCTGCACAAGATAGTTCCCCCTTATAAGGAGGGGGATGACATTAACAAGTGGTTTGCTGCACTTGAGAGGGCCTGTGCTGTACAGGATGTCCCTCAAAAGCAGTGGGCTGCTATCCTATGGCTATCATTTAGTGGAAAAGGTAGGGATAGGCTCCTTACTGTAAAAGAAAATGATGCAAATAATTTCCAAGTTCTTAAGAATGCACTCCTGGATGGTTATGGCTTAACCACTGAACAGTACAGGATAAAGTTCAGAGAGACCAAAAAGGAGTCTTCACAAGACTGGGTTGATTTCATTGACCAGGCAGTGAAGGCCTTGGAGGGGTGGTTACATGGCAGTAAAGTTACTGATTATGACAGTCTGTATAACTTAATCCTGAGAGAGCATATTCTTAATAATTGTGTGTCTGATTTGTTGCACCAGTACTTGGTGGACTCTGATCTGACCTCTCCCCAAGAATTGGGAAAGAAGGCAGACAAATGGGTCAGAACAAGAGTGAACAGAAAAGTTCATACAGGGGGTGACAAAGATGGCAACAAAAAGAAGGATGGTAAGTCTTCTGACAAGGGTGGGGACAAATCTAAAAATGAGTCTTCATCAGGCCCACAAAAACACTCTAGTGGGGGTGGTGGGTCCAAATCCTCCTTTAATCAGAACAAGGAAAAGAAACCATGGTGCTATTTATGTAAAATAAAAGGCCATTGGACAACAGATCCCAGTTGTCCAAAGAAAGGCACCACAGCTCCTACCACTACAACCCCTACTGCTACACCTAGTGTCCCTACTAATAGCAGTGGTGGTGGGAGCAAACCTACTAATAGCCAATCCAAGGGAGTAGCTGGGCTCACTTTTGGTAATTTAGTTGGGGTTGGTCTGATTAGGGAGACCACAGAGGCTACTTTAGTCTCTGAAGGGGCTATTGATTTAGCCACTTTGGTTGCTTGCCCCCATAACTTGGAGAAGTACAAGCAACTAACCCTAATAAATGGTGTTGAGGTCCAGGCCTACAGGGACACAGGTGCCAGTGTCACAATGGTGATTGAGAAACTGGTGCACCCTGAACAACACATACTTGGACACCAGTACCAAGTAACCGATGCTCACAACATAACACAAAGCCACCCCATGGCTGTTGTAAATCTCAACTGGGGGGGGGTAACTGGTCCAAAGAAAGTTGTGGTAGCTTCAGATTTACCTGTAGACTGTCTATTAGGGAATGATTTGGAGACATCAGCTTGGTCAGATGTGGAGTTGGAGGCCCATGCAGCAATGCTGGGCATTCCAGGGCATATTTTTGCTTTGACAAGGGCTCAGGCCAAAAAGCAAAAAGGACAGGGAAGCTTGGATCCTGGAACAATGGACCAAGTGCTCCCTAAAGCTAGGGCTAGTAGAAGCAAACCACTTCCTACTATCCCTCCCTCTACAGTGGATTCTACTTCTGAGGAAGAAGAATTCCCTCCCTGTGCAGAACCTACACCAGAGGAGCTGGAAGCAGACACTGCTGAGCTTTTGGGTGAAGGGGGGCCTGCCAGGGAGGAGCTGAGTGTGGCACAGCAAACCTGTCCCACATTAGAGGGTCTCAGACAGCAAGCTGTCAAACAGGCTAATGGGGATGTCAGTGACTCTCACAGAGTTTACTGGGAGGACAACCTCTTGTACACTGAGCATAGGGATCCTAAACCTGGAGCTGCCAGGAGATTAGTGATTCCTCAGGAGTACAGAAAGTTCCTCCTAACACTGGCACATGACATTCCCCTAGCTGGGCACCTGGGTCAAATGAAAACTTGGGACAGATTGGTTCCATTGTTTCATTGGCCTAGGATGTCTGAGGACACAAAGGAATTTTGTAAGTCCTGTGAAACCTGTCAAGCCAGTGGCAAGACAGGTGGCACTCCAAAGGCACCCCTTATCCCACTGCCTGTGGTTGGGGTTCCCTTTGAAAGGGTAGGGGTTGACATAGTTGGCCCCCTTGACCCTCCTACTGCTTCAGGCAATAGGTTTATCTTAGTGGTAGTGGACCATGCCACAAGATATCCTGAAGCTATTCCTTTAAGGACCACTACAGCTCCTGCAGTGGCAAAGGCCCTCCTGGGAATATTTTCCAGGGTGGGCTTCCCAAAGGAAGTAGTATCAGACAGAGGAAGCAATTTCATGTCTGCATACTTAAAGGCCATGTGGAAGGAGTGTGGTGTAACTTACAAGTTCACAACACCCTATCATCCACAAACAAATGGACTGGTGGAGAGATTTAATAAAACTCTCAAAGGCATGATTATGGGACTCCCTGAAAAACTCCGCAGGAGATGGGATATCCTTCTACCATGCCTCCTTTTTGCCTACAGGGAGGTACCCCAGAAAGGAGTGGGCTTCAGCCCCTTTGAACTTCTTTTTGGACACCCTGTTAGGGGTCCACTCACACTTGTAAAGGAGGGTTGGGAACAACCTTTAAAAGCTCCTAAGCAGGATATTGTGGATTATGTACTTGGCCTCAGATCAAGGATGGCTGAGTACATGAAAAAGGCCAGTAAAAACCTTCAGGCCAGCCAAGAGCTCCAGAAGCAATGGCATGATCAGAAGGCTGTTTTGGTTCAGTACCAACCAGGGCAGAAAGTGTGGGTCTTGGAGCCTGTGGCCCCAAGAGCACTCCAAGATAAATGGAGTGGACCCCACACAATTGTTGAAAAGAAGGGTGAAGTCACCTACTTGGTTGACTTAGGCACTGCCAGGAGTCCCCTTAGGGTGCTCCATGTCAACCGCCTGAAACCCTACTATGACAGGGCTGATCTCACCCTGCTCATGGCAACTGATGAGGGACAGGAAGAAGACAGTGATCCTCTACCTGATCTCTTCTCTTCCACAGAACAAGATGCTCTTGTGGAAGGTGTAGTTTTGGCTGATTGTCTTACTGCTGAGCAGAAAGATAATTGCATAAATCTCCTAGGACAATTTTCAGAACTCTTCTCTACTGTGCCAGGCACCACTTCTTGGTGTGAGCACACTATAGATACTGGAGACAGTTTACCTGTCAAAAGTAAGATCTATAGGCAGCCTGACCATGTCAGGGACTGCATAAAGCAAGAAGTTCAGAAAATGTTGGAACTAGGAGTGGTTAAGCACTCTGACAGTCCATGGGCTTCTCCTGTGGTACTGGTACCAAAACCCAATTCTAAAGATGGAAAGAAGGAAATGAGGTTTTGTGTAGACTATAGAGGTCTCAACTTGGTAACCAAAACTGATGCTCACCCTATACCCAGGGCAGATGAGCTCATAGATACACTGGCATCTGCCAAGTATCTAAGCACTTTTGATTTGACTGCAGGGTATTGGCAGATCAAATTGTCAGAAGATGCTAAACCTAAGACTGCATTTTCTACCATTGGAGGACATTACCAGTTTACTGTAATGCCTTTTGGTTTGAAAAATGCACCTGCCACTTTTCAGAGGTTGGTGAACACAGTCCTGCAAGGGCTGGAAGCTTTCAGTGCAGCATATTTGGACGATATAGCTGTCTTTAGCTCCAGCTGGGATGATCACCTGGTCCACCTATGGAAAGTTTTAGAGGCTCTGCAAAAGGCAGGCCTCACTATCAAGGCTTCAAAGTGCCAGATAGGGCAGGGTAAGGTGGTTTATCTGGGACACCTTGTTGGTGGGGAACAGATTGCACCACTCCAGGGGAAAATCCAAACTATTATTGATTGGGTTCCCCCTACCACTCAGACTCAGGTGAGAGCCTTCCTAGGCCTCACTGGGTATTACAGGAGGTTCATTAAGAACTATGGCTCCATTGCAGCCCCTCTTAATGACCTCACATCCAAGAAAATGCCTAAAAAGGTATTATGGACAGCAAGCTGTCAGAAAGCTTTTGAGGAGCTGAAGCAGGCCATGTGCTCTGCACCTGTCCTGAAAAGCCCTTGTTACTCTAAAAAATTCTATGTCCAAACTGATGCATCTGAATTAGGAGTAGGGGCAGTCCTATCACAACTTAATTCTGAGGGCCAGGATCAACCTGTTGCTTTTATTAGTAGGAGGTTGACCCCTAGAGAAAAGCGTTGGTCTGCCATTGAGAGGGAGGCCTTTGCTGTGGTCTGGGCTCTGAAGAAGTTGAGGCCATACCTGTTTGGCACTCACTTCATTGTTCAGACAGACCACAAACCTCTACTTTGGCTAAAACAAATGAAAGGTGAAAATCCTAAATTGTTGAGGTGGTCCATATCCCTACAGGGAATGGACTATACAGTGGAACATAGACCTGGGAGTAGCCACTCCAATGCAGATGGACTCTCCAGATATTTCCACTTAGACAATGAAGACTCATCAGGTAATGGCTAGTCTTATTGTCCTTCGTTTGGGGGGTGGTTGTGTAGGAATGTACCATCTTGCCTGGCATGTTACCCCCATTTTTCACTGTATATATGTTGTTTTAGTTGTATGTGTCACTGGGACCCTGGTAACCCAGGGCCCCAGTGCTCATAAGTGTGCCTGAATGTGTTACCTGTGTAGTGACTAACTGTCTCACTGAGGCTCTGCTAATCAGAACCTCAGTGGTTATGCTCTCTCATTTCTTTCCAAATTGTCACTGACAGGCTAGTGACCATTTTTACCAATTTACATTGGCTTACTGGAACACCCTTATAATTCCCTAGTATATGGTACTGAGGTACCCAGGGTATTGGGGTTCCAGGAGATCCCTATGGGCTGCAGCATTTCTTTTGCCACCCATAGGGAGCTCTGACAATTCTTACACAGGCCTGCCACTGCAGCCTGAGTGAAATAACGTCCACGTTATTTCACAGCCATTTTACACTGCACTTAAGTAACTTATAAGTCACCTATATGTCTAACCTTTACCTGGTAAAGGTTAGGTGCAAAGTTACTTAGTGTGAGGGCACCCTGGCACTAGCCAAGGTGCCCCCACATTGTTCAGAGCCAATTCACTGAACTTTGTGAGTGCGGGGACACCATTACACGCGTGCACTACATATAGGTCACTACCTATATGTAGCTTCACCATGGTAACTCCGAATATGGCCATGTAACATGTCTATTATCATGGAATTGCCCCCTCTATGCCATCCTGGCATTGTTGGTACAATTCCATGATCCCAGTGGTCTGAAGCACAGACCCTGGTACTGCCAGACTGCCCTTCCTGGGGTTTCACTGCAGCTGCTGCTGCTGCCAACCCCTCAGACAGGCAGCTGCCCTCCTGGGGTCCAGCCAGGCCTGGCCCAGGATGGCAGAACAAAGAACTTCCTCTGAGAGAGGGTGTGACACCCTCTCCCTTTGGAAAATGGTGTGAAGGCAGGGGAGGAGTAGCCTCCCCCAGCCTCTGGAAATGCTTTGTTGGGCACAGATGTGCCCAATTCTGCATAAGCCAGTCTACACCGGTTCAGGTACCCCTTAGCCCCTGCTCTGGCGCGAAACTGGACAAAGGAAAGGGGAGTGACCACTCCCCTGACCTGCACCTCCCCTGGGAGGTGTCCAGAGCTCCTCCAGTGTGCTCCAGACCTCTGCCATCTTGGAAACAGAGGTGCTGCTGGCACACTGGACTGCTCTGAGTGGCCAGTGCCACCAGGTGACGTCAGAGACTCCTGCTGATAGGCTCCTTCAGGTGTTAGTAGCCTTTCCTCTCTCCTAGGTAGCCAAACCCTCTTTTCTGGCTATTTAGGGTCTCTGTCTCTGGGGAAACTTTAGATAACGAATGCATGAGCTCAGCCGAGTTCCTCTGCATCTCTCTCTTCACCTTCTGATAAGGAAACGACCGCTGACCGCGCTGGAAGCCTGCAAACCTGCAACATAGTAGCAAAGACGACTACTGCAACTCTGTAACGCTGATCCTGCCGCCTTCTCGACTGTTTTCCTGCTTGTGCATGCTGTGGGGGTAGCCTGCCTCCTCTCTGCACCAGAAGCTCCGAAGAAATCTCCCGTGGGTCGACGGAATCTTCCCCCTGCAACCGCAGGCACCAAAAAGCTGCCTTACCGGTCCCTTGGGTCTCCTCTCAGCACGACGTGCGAGGTCCCTCGAATCCAGCGACGCTGTCCAAGTAACCCCCACAGTCCAGTGACTCTTCAGCCCAAGTTTGGTGGAGGTAAGTCCTTGCCTCACCTCGCTGGGCTGCATTGCTGGGAACCGCGACTTTGCAGCTACTCCGGCCCCTGTGCACTTCCGGCGGAAATCCTTCGTGCACAGCCAAGCCTGGGTCCACGGCACTCTAACCTGCATTGCACGACTTTCTAAGTTGGTCTCCGGCGACGTGGGACTCCTTTGTGCAACTTCGGCGAGCACCGTTTCACGCATCCTCGTAGTGCCTGTTTATGGCACTTCTCCGGGTGCTACCTGCTTCAGTGAGGGCTCTTTGTCTTGCTCGACGTCCCCTCTCTCTGCAGGTCCAATTTGCGACCTCCTGGTCCCTCCTGGGCCCCAGCAGCGTCCAAAAACGCCAAACGCACGATTTGCATGTAGCAAGGCTTGTTGGTGTCCTTCCGGCGGGAAAACACTTCTGCACGACTTTCCAAGGCGAGAGGGATCCGTCCACCAAAGGGGAAGTCTCTAGCCCTTTTCGTTCCTGCAGAAACCTCAGCTTCTTCTGTCCAGTCGAAGCTTCTTTGCACCCGCAGCTGGCATTTCCTGGGCATCTGCCCATCTCCGACTTGCTTGTGACGTTTGGACTTGGTCCCCTTGTTCCACAGGTACCCCAGATTGGAAATCCACAGTTGTTGCATTGCTGGTTTGTGTCTTTCCTGCATTATTCCTCTAACACGACTCTTTTGTCCTTAGGGGAACTTTAGTGCACTTTGCACTCACTTTTCAGGGTCTTGGGGAGGGTTATTTTTCTAACTCTCACTATTTTCTAATAGTCCCAGCGACCCTCTACAAGGTCACATAAGTTTGGGGTCCATTCGTGGTTCGCATTCCACTTTTGGAGTGTATGGTTTGTGTTGCCCCTATCCCTATGTTTCCCCATTGCATCCTATTGTAACTATACATTGTTTGCACTGTTTTCTAAGACTATACTGCATATTTTTGCTATTGTGTATATATATCTTGTGTATATTTCCTATCCTCTTACTGAGGGTACACTCTAAGATACTTTGGCATATTGTCATAAAAATAAAGTACCTTTATTTTTAGTATAACTGTGTATTGTGTTTTCTTATGATATTGTGCATAAGACACTAAGTGGTACTGTAGTAGCTTCACACGTCTCCTAGTTCAGCCTAAGCTGCTCTGCTAAGCTACCATTATCTATCAGCCTAAGCTGCTATACACTAATAAGGGATAACTGGGCCTGGTGCAAGGTGCAAGTACCCCTTGGTACTCACTACAAGCCAGTCCAGCCTCCTACACCCTGCCAGCCAGGGCCCCAGTGCTCATAAGTGTGCCCTGTATGTGTTCCCTGTGTGATGACTAACTGTCTCATTGAGGCTCTGCTAACCAGAACCTCAGTGGTTATGCTCTCTCTGCTTTCTAAATTGTCACTAACAGGTTAGTGACCAATTTCACCAATTCACATTGGCACACTGGAACACACTTATAATTCCCTAGTATATGGTACTGAGGTACCCAGGGTATTGGGGTTCCAGGAGATCCCTATGGGCTGCAGCATTTCTTTTGCCACTGCAGCCTGAGTGAAATAACGTCTACGTTATTCCACAGCCATTTACCACTGCACTTAAGTAACTTATAAGTCACCTATATGTCTAACCTTTACCTGGTAAAGGTTGGGTGCTAAGTTACTTAGTGTGTGGGCACCCTGGCACTAGCCAAGGTGCCCCCACATCGTTCAGGGCAAATTCCCCGGACCTTGTGAGTGCGGGGACACCATTACACGTGTGCACTATACATAGGTCACTACCTATGTATAGCGTCACAATGGTAACTCCGAACATGGCCATGTAACATGTCTAAGATCATGGAATTGTCACCCAAATGCCAACCTGGCATTGGGGAGACAATTCCATGATCCCCTGAGTCTCTAGCACAGACCTGGGTACTGCCAAACTGCCTTTCCCGGGGTTTCACTGCAGCTGCTGCTGCTGCCAACCCCTCAGACAGGTTTCTGCCCTCCTGGGGTGCAGCCAGGCCTGGCCCAGGAAGGCAGAACAAATGACTTCCTCAGAGAGAGGGTGTTACACCCTCTCCCTTTGGAAAAAGGTGGCAGGGCTGGGGAGGAGTAGCCTCCCCCAGCCTCTGGAAATGCTTTGATGGGCACAGTTGGTGCCCATCTCTGCATAAGCCAGTCTACACTGGTTCAGGGATCCCTCAGCCCTGCTCTGGCGCGAAAATGGACAAAGGAAAGGGGAGTGACCACTCCCCTGACCTGCACCTCCCAGGGGAGGTGCCCAGAGCTCCTCCAGTGTGCTCCAGACCTCTGCCATCTTGGAAACAGAGGTGCTGCTGGCACACTGGACTGCTCTGAGTGGCCAGTGCCAGCAGGTGATGTCAGAGACTCCTTCTGATAGGCTCTTACCTGTGTTGCTAGACTATCCTCCTTCCTAGGTAGACAATCCTCCTTTTCTGGCTATTTAGGGTCTCTGCTTTGGGGAATTCTCTAGATAACGAATGCAAGAGCTCATCAGAGTTCCTCTGCATCTCTCTCTTCACCTTCTGCCAAAGGATCGACCGCTGACTGCTCAGGACACCTGCAAAACCGCAACAAAGTAGCAAAGACGACTACTGCAACCTTGTATCGCTGATTCTGCCGCCTTCTCGACTGTTTCCTGGTGGTGCATGCTCTGGGGGTAGCCTGCCTCCTCTCTGCACTAGGAGCTCTGAAGAAATCTCCCGTGGGTCGACGGAATCTTCCCCCTGCAACCGGAGGCAACAAAAGACTGCATTACCGGTCCTCTGGGTCCCCTCTCAGCACGACGAGCGTGGTCCCTGGAACTCAGCAACTCTGTCCAAGTGACTCCCACAGTCCAGTGACTCTTCAGTCCAAGTTTGGTGGAGGTAAGTCCTTTCCTCCCCACGCTAGACTGCATTGCTGGGTACCGCGTGATTTGCAACTGCTCCGGCTCCTGTGCACTCTTCCAGGATTTCCTTTGTGCACAGTCAAGCCTGGGTCCCCGACACTCTAACCTGCAGTGCACAACCTTCTGAGTTGTCCTCCGGCGTCGTGGGACTCCCTTTTGTGTCTTCGGGTGAGCTCCGGTTCACTCCTCTTCCAAGTGCCTGTTCTGGTACTTCTGCGGGTGCTGCCTGCTTCTGTGAGGGCTCCCTGACTTGCTGGGCGCCCCCTCTGTCTCCTCATCCAAGTGCCGACATCCTGGTCCCTCCTGGGCTACAGCAGCATCCACAAACCACGACCCTTGCAGCTAGCAAGGCTTGTTTGCGGTCTTTCTGCGTTGGAACACCTCTGCAAGCTTCTTCACGACGTGGGACATCCATCCTCCAAAGGGGAAGTTCCTAGTCCTCTTCGTTCTTGCAGAATCCACAGCTTCTACCATCCGGAGGCAGCTTCTTTGCACCCTCAGCTGGCATTTCCTGGGCATCTGCCCTCTCTCGACATTGTCGTGACTCTTGGACTTGGTCCCCTTGTTCCACAGGTACTCAGGTCCGGAAATCCACTGTTGTTGCATTGCTGGTGTTTGTTCTTCCTGCAGAATCCCCCTATCACGACTTCTGTGCTCTCTGGGGGTAGTAGGTGCACTTTACACCTACCTTTCAGGGTTTTGGGGTGGGCTATTTTTCTAACCCTCACTGTTTTCTTACTGTCCCAGCGACCCTCTACAAGCTCACATAGGTTTGGGGTCCATACGTTATTCGCATTCCACTTTTGGAGTTTGTGTTGCCCCTATACCTATGTGCTCCTATTGCAATACATTGTAATTTTACACTGCTTGCATTACTTCCTTTTGCTATTACTACATCATTTTGGTATTGTGTACATATATCTTGTGTATATTTGTCACCCTCATACTGATCGTACTCACTGAGATACTTTTGGCATATTGTCTTAGAAATAAAGTACCTTTATTTTTAGTATATCTGTGTATTGTGTTTTCTTATGATATTGTGCATATGACACCAGTGGTATGGTAGGAGCCTAAGCTGCTAGAAACACATCTTCTACACTAATAAGGGATAACTGGACCTGGTACAGAGTGTAAGTACCCCTTGGTACCCACTACAAGCCAGGCCAGCCTCCTACAATTCCCACATCTATTCCAAATGGAAGTGGAAAGACACACTGAAGCTACCAATAGATCAAGCATTTTGTATACTTAGTGCATCCATGAGATAAAAAGTTATGGCCCATATGTATGAAAAATGGTGCACAACTGCGCTAACACAGTTGTGCGTCATTTTTCTTAATGCAAGCTGACACCATTCTCTAACACCATCCGGGCGCCATATTTATAAAATTACGCACAATGGCTCTAAGGAATGGCTAGCGTCTCAAAAAAAGACGCTAGCCGATGAGGGGTAGTGTTAGGGGAAATGGCGCTGGCGGGTCGAAAATGGGTGATTAGAAGCAAATTATCTGCCCCTAGTCAGCCTAGCGTAATTTTTTGATGCACAAGCAGACAAATAATGACTCCTATCTAAGTATAGACAGGAGTCATTACCACTACCCCAGTGCCCACCACAGGGGACCAGTGTCCCCGGGGCAAGCCCTACATACCAGGTGCCAGCCAGGGGGCCCCACGTAAGGGACCCCCAATGGCACACCACACACATACCCTTACCTGCAACTTACCTGGGATGGGCTCCCTTCTCCTGTAGTGTCCCTGTGGTGTAGGTGGTGGTGATGCTGGGGTTGGGGTGGGCATCCTTTTGCCCATTCAATGGTATTTCCCAATGGAAATGGGTCTACCTGCACGCCATTATTTAGGTCCGCCTTCAACTTGCGCGCCGTTTCAGCTTCGGGTGTTAAATGTGGAGCTGGGGGGCTAGTGTCATTTTTAGGACGGGAACGCCTACCTTGCATCTCATTAATGCAAGGTGGGTTGGCGCTTTCTAAAAATGGCCCTAACTCAGAACTTTTGACACTAGATGGGTCTAGTGTCAAAATATAAATATGGAATTAAGTTAGCACCGCTTTAGTGTCAAAATAACTGGTGCTAAGACAATGCTAACCTTCCATAAATATGTGCCTCAATGTGTGATGAGGCACTACACTTTTGAGATGTTGAATGGCCTCTCATGCATTATAATGCATGCAATAGACAGACAGATAGATAGATAGATAGATAGATAGATAGATAGATAGATAGATAGATAGATAGATAGATAGATAGATAGATAGATAGATAGATCTTATAATAGTGAGAATAACATACTCATGAGAGCTGACCTAAGAAGTGATTGACAATGACCGAAATCAATGACTGGAAGTTCTTGACCCAAAGAGGAAAAGTGGCTGAGAAAGGCTAACCCGGGGCACCTTGAATTGAATCTAGAGCACAGTATGTTTGTCGTGAATGACACACGTGCTAAACACATCACATGTAAGAATGACATGCATGCAGAGAGGAGGGCCAGTGTCTTCCCATGAATTCTGAAGCAGTGCATGCATATTTCGTGCATTACCTTCAGTAACTCCCATGAGCCCTGTGGGCAGTAGGACACGGGTGTGTTGATATTAGTGGCACCACTCGACCCCCAATGAAGAAGGTCGTGAGGAGCAATTACATACATCCTAGGAGAGAAATGCAGCATATTACATTCCCAACTCTAAATGAGTGGTGGGAATGTAGTCCTACACTCATGGGTGAGGCTCCCAGTGTCATTGGTGGACACCTGGTAATGCAGAGAGGAAACACCTGCTGCCACTGGGCCTTGGAAGTGTAATCGGGGGGTGCAGACATGTTATATGGTGACACTCTGGTGAGCAGTAAATCCTTACACAGTGTCCATTTGCAGCTTGTGTAAGAAAGCTCTGCACTGCCCTAAATCCCTGCCAGTTTTGCAAGCTCCCTGGGGCTTTGGGCAGATACCTTGGTGCTGTTGAGTAGGACGGGTGGTCAGGCAGGGCTGGTATTCTAAAGCCGCTCCCCTTCTGCACTTTAAGTCCCTCCTCCTCTCTTGCAGTGCCAACATTAGAACAAGGTTGGAAAGTCTGTGAGCGTCAGCATGTCTTGCGCGTCATTTAAGAGCTTCATTGGGAAATCACATTACTGCACACATCGCTATCAAGATGCCTGTCCTTGGTTTTTAAGGATGACCTCAGTGAATTAAGTCTCATGTCCCTGCTTGTGTAGTGTAGCCATTTTTAATATAACTTCATGCACGTTAGTTTAACATACTAGGCCGCTGTGCACTTTGCCCTAGATACATATTATTCAGCCTTGCACTGTTATTTTACAATAACCAGTTTTACAGTCTTGTTTTTATTTCCTTCTATCGCACTTTTTAGCTTAGTTCAGCACTGTGTTCTCAAATAATGCATTCTTGATCGCCTTGTGCTTTAGTCAAGGCTACAGTCTGGTACATTGCCGGTAAACATGGTAGAAGTTTAGTCTCCAGTATTCGTATAAAATACACACCCTTAAGTAGGGACATTTTCTTAGAACATCTGCGTGTTAGTTATAAAAACACCTCCTAGTCTTAGTACAGGTCAGAGGGAGATTCCGGGCAGGAACCTAGAACTAGATGCTGACTGCCCCGTTGCAGATGCTGATGCAGATTACAGGCCTTTGCTCAGGTATGAGGGTTGATGTCCTCCCGGGGGAACCTGAAAGGCAGGCTTAGAGCTTCACATGCTGTGGTCAGAACATAACTTAAAGAGAACATAATCTAGTGGCACTATGCTAGCCTTATTCTTGTGCTTCACTCTCATTGTTACTATTTTAATCCTAGTGTGTTGTGTAGTTCTGGTTATTGCAGCTCACGCTTTGCTATCTAAAATTCAGTCGTTTTACTAAACCAATCTTCAAAACTTAAACTGCCTTTGTCATTTCTATGTGAGACTGTACTGTGTATGAGAGAACCGGTTGTGACCTGAGTGACCATGACTTCCCTGGGAAGTGCTATGATGTCATGCGCTCGGCTGCCTGATTGTCTCTTCCCTTTGGGAGAGATGAGGCACTGCTAGTTAGCCGGAGCAAAACCCGTATTTAGAGTGACAAGGGTCCTTCACCGTGGGTCAGACTTAGTCTCCCACCCTGTGAACGATCTTGCCACTCAAAATCCAGTAGTATCATTAGGATAATGAGAGCCTACATGACATGGCGCCCAACGTTTGGTCAGGCTCTAATTTTTGGGTCCACCGGTATATCTCGGTCTCAACCCCTCAGTTCTGTATACGGAGACGTCCGTGGTACTGAGGATTTTCACCACCGGCGTATAGGTAACCCTAATTTACAGCGGGTGGTTGTTCAAGCTTGAACCTTAACAGGAAAAAAGACCCTGTCTTGGTGTGCCTTCTCTGAACCTTTAGTGCTTTATAATGGCAAATCCCCAGGCTGTACAGATAGCTCTTAATATGAGACAACCACTTACAACAAATGTATTAGCACATGGACTTACAGCACAGGGAGGTCCAGTCACATTTGTGGTGGACGCTCACACAGCCTATAGAACAGAACTGTTCTATTCTTGGGTCACATTTCCAGCAGTTGATGGGAACACAAATACATTCCATACATATACAGTTGCGAACGCGCCTGGGAAGTACAGGGCATACGCATACTTAGAGATACCTCTATCTTATCAAGAACCTAATAATTGGCTTGATGGCGCCCTACCCCATACAATATTACCAGTAAGGTTAGGTCCACTAAGTTATGATGGTCCGACCTGCCCTTTATTGGCCACATATACACCTCATCCTGCGTTTGCGAATATGGCGGTAGCCGAGGTTCGACGCTTATATACTGAATTAACAGCAATATATAGACGATTAGTACAATTTGTGATGCACACACTAAATACAAACCCAGCGCGTGCTGCTCCAGCACAACCACATGCAGTAACACAAGGTATAAATCCGGTGACTGTACACTCTATTATGGGCAAAGTCCCAGCAAAACGAGAGGAGACTCAGTTTTGGCTAGCACAAAAAATTAATACACTGGAGGCGGTATTTCCCCATACGGGACCTCAGGATAAACATAGAATATTAACTATGTGCTTGCCCTTTGGGATTGTTCCTACTGTTGAACACTGTAATACATGGGGCACGGTATTTGCTGCGCTCTATACAACGGCACACGGTACACCAACACTAGCCAACCTACCGGAAGTGCTTAAACAAATTCAAGATGAATACGGGGCTGCCCCGGCCTTAGATTTAGGAATGCAACTGATGGGCAACTTTGCCACGGTTTCTTCAATTACCCTAAGTAATCTTAAAGGGGAAGCAGTTGCACTTGCAGTGCGCATGCGTCTTCGTGATGTTCCGCAACAAGATCAGGAGCGGGAACTGCCTAAAATAATAGCGGAAACGTATTCCAGTATCGGTCGAGATAGCCTGGGGGCTAGACCACAAATACCTCAGTTTCAGGGTAAAATGAATAAAGACAATATTAAACAACAACCCGAGGGTAATAAGAAACGCCTGGAAATAAAAACAACAAACGGCTAAAAAAGAAAGGGGAGAATCTCCACACACGGAGACCACACAGAATAGGTATAATCTCAGAAATAGAGAGAATATAAAAACGCCTGATAGATATCAATATACTGATACATGCCAATCTCGTTCCTTTCAGGACTCATGGGAAAAGAGAAATGAGAGAGGTGGGTGAACAGAGCGGAGAACAGAGTACGTGAAACCGAGACAGGAATCACAACGCTCTTCGGAGGTTTCTATTAAAAAGGAAGTACAACAAAAACAACAATTTAAAAAGAAAAAAGTGGCAGCTGTCTCAGTTAGACATGCCACTCAGGAAGAGGGCTCTCTTGAAGAACAAGAACTGGGCTCTAGCACTGCTAGACAGCACGGCAGAGGTCAAAATAGTTTGCCGGAATCTACTAGAGCATCTGGAGGTGAAAGGAACTGATGACTTTGTACAAGTAGAAACAGCAGATATGCGTGTCTCCGAACCTGATAGGGTGTATAGGGTAACTCTACAATTGGAAGGAGACATTTAACGCACCATACATGCAATCTTCTGGGATCGTTTAGTTAAAATATATGACTTTTTGTTGGCCGAACAAGATTGGCCGCCTGATTTTGTCCGCACCTGCCCAGCTGGGGAGGAGGTTATTAAACCTTCATTCTCGCCCCTTGTTCCAGAGGAACTCGCTGAGTCCTATTCTATAGAATGGGCTCTCGCACAAGCACCTGCGTTATATAGAAATCACTTAGGGTGGGACAGGGATTCTCCATAGCATGTAATTCCCATTAAAGGTAAACCTCAGCCACAACCGCAGTATCCCATAAAACATGAAGCAAGGGCACCGGTGAGAGAAATACTTACGCAATTAGAATACCAGGGGGTGACTGAACCCTGTGTCTCGCCGATGAATAATCCCTTATTCCGTGTAGCTAAACCGGACCATTCATATACAATAGTCTTAGACTACAGACATTTAAATGGACATACATGTACATATGCTATACAAAACTGGCATAGCACAGCACTAATGAGCAACATTGTGCGGAAAAAATATAAAACGACTTTGGATATCTCGAATGGATTCTTCTGCCAGAATATAGCACCTGAAAGCAGAGATTTAACAATCTTTAACGCACTAGGCTCCCAGAAAAAATTCAGTTGTTTGCCTCAAGGATATGAGAACAGCCCAGGACTGTTTGCAGCTCGTATGACTGCTATCTTACACGAGATAGACCCTGAAGCGTTGTCATATGTGGATGATGTATAGCTCACGGATGACGAGTTACTACAACAGTTAAGACAGGTAGTCCGCATCGTTGTAGGGTTTGCCGAACTCGGCTACAAATTTAACTTAAAAAAATCAAAAATTGCCTTCCTCAGCGTCCTGTTCCTGGGATATGAGCTGTCGAATGAAGGGAAGAGCCTAGCGCCACAATTTTTAGAAAAACTTGCACAATTGCAACTTCCAAATACGATTACAAAACTACAGTCATTGTTGGGCTTTTTTTGGCAGAACATACATTCCTGATTATGCTACGCGCATAAAACCTTTATATGAATTAATACGTCCTGATCTTTCAAGCAAATTCTGGACAATTGAACATACACATACTCTTCGAGAGTTACAGGCAGATATGCTAGCAGAAAAACATTTACACACACGGGACAATAAGACACATTTGGTCATCAGGGTGATAGCTGGGGCCATTGGGTTTACTTATGTCACATTTAATGAAGGTGAGACAGTCCCGATTGCATACAAGTCACACTTGCATTCCGCTGCTGAACAACGCTTCGCACCCACAGAGAAGATTCTCACTGCTGTACAGATGGCTGTTATTAAAGAAAGACCTCTTGCCAAGGAAAACGCATTATTGTCGTCTCTCCTATTCCGGCCCTGGAGGCTGTTACAAAAGCTAGCGTCCTGAACGCAAAAGCACCCACAATGGATTCAATGGGCTAAGTCTTTAACAGCCATTGATGTAGACTACATTTTTGACCCAAAGTTACAAACTCAGGAATTTCTACACTATGAAGTTGAATATCCAGTTCCCGCTGACACCTTGCCTATTGATCAATATCATGTAGTCATGTACACCGATGGCTCTGCGCAACCAGCGATTGGAACAAAACATCAATATTCTGCTGCATGGGCGGTTGTGAGCGGCTACATGGAGGGGGAGAAATTCTGTCCCCAACATACCTATACACAGAATTTAGGGGATTGTACAGCAGAATTGGCTGAGCTAAAAGCTCTGCTAATGGCACTATAACATACAGATCCGACACAGTTCACACTGATTGTTTGTGATTCTTATTATTGCGTTCCAGTCATTTAATGAATACCTGCATTACTGGCGCTTGAATGGGTTCAGAGATTCGAAAGGCAACACCATAAAACACAGACTACTGTGGGGGAAGGTAGCAGACCTGAAAGAGACGCTACCCAAAGTCCATGTTGTGCATACACTTGGACACCAGCGCATTGGATTTGTGTGGGTGTGGCCACAACGCTCGGCTGACGCTCGGACTGTTATTAAAGATTTGCGAGTCTTTGTCAGTACATTTGTGTGAGTGTGGCCACAACGCTCGGCTGACGCTCGGACTGTTATTAAAGATTTGCGAGTCTTTGTCAGTACATATGCAGTTGCAGCATTCCATTCGGACCAGGGCCCTGCTTTTGCCTCAAGGGCATTCAGGGACACCATGGCTTCGTTGGGGGTCCAGCTCCAGTACTCGTCTCCATTTCATCTCAAGGGAAATTCTGTCATGGAGCGATTAAACCGCGATTTAAAGCAATCCTTAACAGCCAGAGTCTTAGGTACGGGTCATAGTTGGCTAACCCATCTGTATGGAGTTCAGAGAGCACTAAATAAAATGCCTAGAAGGTCCCTGGGGGTCGTACTTCATATGAGTGCCTGTTCGGAACACGAATGTTTGTTCTCCCTCTGTGCTACTTTATGGTGACTCAAAATTCCAGCGGGAATTTTGAGTCACCATAAAGTAGCACAGAGGGTTAATGTGCCCGCTGTAATGAACAGAACTGTATTTTATGTGGATAGCTGAGTGGATTAGTAAAAAAATGTATGTGAGAGGCGCTATGGAGAGATGACGGGCACTTTTGCTGGCTGGTAGTGAGGGAAATCCGAGGAGGTGGTCATGGAGTGGGGAAGGGGGTGGCCAAAAAGGATTGCTGTACCGGGTGCCACCAGCACTAAAGTCGGCCCTGTGCACAGCCACAAGCCATTGCACATTTTGGATGTGGCACCTTCCAAGGAAAACCAGCAAACATCGCGATTAAATCATCACAGCCACAAGGCAGTCAAAGAACAGGGCATAGCCGCCCGGCACTTTCTTCGTACAACTTTATCAGGATTACTGAGGTTGAACAAAACATTTTGAGAGCAGAGCACCCTAACTTTTATTGTCCTGGCTGTATACCAGAACTAGTGAAAAGGACACTGACAAAATGTTAAGAATACACATGCCACTGAAATGCCCGTAATAGAAAGTATTGTGCCACATGTGGTGTTTGCACAAGGACCCACCACAAAAGACAAGACGGCGCGGCCACACCAGCTTTGCAGAGTATATTTAAATGACAGCAGAAAGGGTGTCTTGAATAAACAAGCGTTGGCGCAGTAAAGCGAAGGAGCAGTACAGGGGGGCGGAAGAGGGGAGAAACAGAGGGAGGACACAAGCACTTGGGCCAGGCTCCATGGGAGGTGCCAGCAGAGGAAGCCATCAGGAGCTGGCCAGATGCAAGTGTTTCTCGTAGGCTCTCATTATCCTAATGGGACTACTAGATTTTGAGCTGCAAGATCGTTCACAGGGTGGGGGACTAAGTCTGATCCACGGTGAAGGACCCTTGTCACTCTAAATCTGTTATTTTGCTCCGGCTAACTAGCAGTGCCTCATCTCTCCCAAAGGTAAGAGACAATTGGGCAGCAGAGCACATGACATCTTAGCACTTCCCAGGGAAGTCATGGTCACTCAGGTCACAACCGGTTCTCTCATACACAGTACGGTCTCACATAAAAATGACAAAGGCAGTTTAAGTTTTAAAGATTGGTTTAATAAAAAGACTTCATTTTAGATAGCAAAGCGTGAGCTGCAATAACCAGAACTACACAACACAGTAGGATTAAAATAGTAACGATGAGAGTGAAGCACAAGAATGAGGCTATCATAGTGCCACTAGATTATGTTCTCTCTAAGTTATATTCTGAGCACAGCAATTGAAGCTCTAAGCCTGCCTTTCAGGTTCCCCCGGGAGGACATCAACCCCCATACCTTAGCAAAGGCCTGTAATCTGCATCAGCATCTGCAACGGGCAGTCAGCATCTAGTTGTAGGTTCCTGGCCGGAATCTCCCTCTGACCTGTACTAGGGCTAGGAAGTGTTTTATAACTAACACGCAGATGTTCTATGAAAATGTCCCTACGTAAGGATGTGTATTTTCTACGAATACTGCAGACAAAACCTCTACCACGTTTACCGGCAATGTACCAGACTGTAGCCTTGACTGAAGCACAGGGCGATCAAGAATGCCTTATTTGAGAACACAGTGCAAACTAATTCCCACTGGTTCCCACTGACATCTCTTCCTCCTGAAGGATTGTACTTATTTTATGACATCCCTTCCCCCCGCCCTTCAGGGGGCCGACGCAGACTGGGAAACCTTCCTACTTTTAAGAGAATATTACAGTTCTCAGGCCTTTATTTACAACCACATACGCGCCACATAGAAAGAACATTATCATATTTCTTTTCAGTATTTTCTTTTTGCATCCTTATTTACAATACCTATTTACAATATGCATCTCAAATATGATGTGGCAAATCTCGTACATACTTTCAATTCTTAAAGGAGTCATGGTTGACCACCCTCCAGGCACCTGTGGCATTGACTGTAGACTGAGGGCCATGTTCACCCCAAACAAGTTACACTTCACAAGGAGAAACTCACCTGCCCCCTCAAGATAGAGGGGGCATGGGCCAACATGAAACTGTCCCCCAAAACAAACCATGCCAGAGCCAACCCTAAGAAGGGATCCCCCCAGCACCTGATGGGGATGGTCCTGGGCAACCGGGCCATACCTTTGTCCCCTGGAGCAGATTGCATCCCCCCAAATTCCCAAGGCCATGTAATGGAGTACCGTGAGGGGGGGGGGGTTTATGGACATTCACGGTATCAGTTGTCCCGAGCCCCTTTTTCTACAGCCCACAGCACCTCCACCCTGGTTTGAGCCAAAATGCTTCTGATTCAGTCTTGAATTCGCCTGCACTAGTATTCTTGATGCCAAGGTTGTCCACCTGCTTTGTGCCCAAACATGACTTCTTCTCCCCCACACCCCTCCCAAGGTGCTCAGGCTGTGCTATCCACTAGAGAAGGGTCGGTGGGACAAAATCCCTCGAAGTCCTGCTGGAGGTGGGCACGTCGACGGTCGTCAGGGGCAGCCAGGTCAAGAAACCAGGTGACGATGTTCGGGACTTGCAGTACCTTTTAACTCTGCCTGGCTGCCCCTGCTGACCGCCCCAGGAGCCCCCACCGTGCCCTCATCCACTAATAGGTTCACCCCGTGAGGTGGGTGCAAAATTTAAAAATTGCACAGCGCCCACTGTTGGGCCGCCACCCTGGATTGGTCCAGTCCGGCTCGCATCTGTCATGGGGGTGCACTATGCCTTGCCGCACCCCCGCCCAATATCTTTCTAGTCAGTGCTTTTGCCGAGTAGTGATTAAATGATGTGATTTACATACAAACAGTGTCAGTCACCGTTCTGCCATCCTTAGTTCATGGTCAGAAACTGCTGTTCTGACATCCTTAGCTCATCCTTAGCTAATGGTCAGTCACCGCTGTTCTGACATCCTTAGCTTAGTGTCAGTCACCGCTGTTCTGACATCCTTAGCTCATCCTTAGCTAATGGTCAGTCACCGCTGTTCTGACATCCTTAGCTAATGGTCAGTCTGGCGGCCTTATGCAGGATCTGGAAGCCCCTTCATCGGCTGGAGGAAGCCTTCTTTCAGTGTTTGTTGCTTTGTTGGTGTTTGTGTGTGGCTGGAATGTTGTACTCTAGCACGTCTAGAGGGTTTACCACCAATGGGGGGCTCTGAATCACTTACCCAGATGGATAGTAAGCTACACCGTGTAGGATGTGTGCTGGAAGGGCACTGTTTTTCTTTTGCAGCTTTGTGGGAAGTTTTTTCATGTGTGATGAACACTGAGGTGGGCTCAGTTGCTGGCAGTGTGATGTATGTGAGGGATAACTGTGGTAAGAATGACACACACAGGCAGCCGCATAGCACTAGTGTAGTCTCAGGGGCAGGGGGTGTTGTGAGGTATGTGAGGGGTAACTGTGGTAAGAATGACACACACAGGCAGCCGCACAGCACTAGTGTAGTCTCAGGGGCAGGGGGTGTTGTGAGGTATGTGAGGGGTAACTGTGGTAAGAATGACACACACAGGCAGCCGCATAGCACTAGCGTAGACTCAGGGGCAGGGGGTGTTGTGAGGTATGTGAGGGGTAACTGTGGTAAGAATGACACACACAGGCAGCCGCACAGCACTAGCGTAGTCTCAGGGGCAGGGGGTGTTGTTTGCATGTACACAAAACAAAAGAAAAAAGGGGAGTGGGGCAGGAAGGGAAGACCCAGTAACCACATGGCAGTGTGCCAGGCAGTGGAAGAATGCCAAAGGGCAAGGATGGCACTTGGTAACACGAGCACAGTTCATACACCTTTTTTTAAAAGACAGGGATACTCCCTTGTGCAAAGGAAACCTACACCCCAAGAGGAAGGAGGAGCTGGGCACTCAAGGCTGGCAACCCCTGCAGAACCTGCACAATCTGTAAGGGACCCATGTTCCACCCTCTCCCGCTGGGCCAAAGAGAAGCAAAGGGTTGACCAGGGGGTTGTACCCCACTACCCTCTCAAGCTCCTGAAAGCTCCCAAAAGCGGTACCTGTAATTATAAATAGTGTTCATCAAAGGCGACCCCTTCCCACGGTTTGGACTCATTATTTACCTTGTTAGTGGTTACTCTGAAAATCAGGCCTTCTTTGATCTAAAACTGTACCCCACTAGCCGAGATCATGTTCTGAAATGGATTAAACTTGCAAAACATCAGATGCACATCAAAGACACTCAGGAAAGACAGACTGGAGAAGAGACAAGGGACAGAGAAAGAAGCTTACAAACATCATTTTGAAATGCCTGGATGCCTATCCTGTCACAATCAGGCCAGGTTCAGAGAAAATGACTGAATTATGAATGGGCAAAAAGCGCCTTAATTCATGGCCAGTCTCACTAGCATAGCTCCTGGCCATGGGCGTGTACCCTGGAGATCCAGTGAAATCAGCTGTATGTAGAGTATAAAGGACATACGTGTTACCCTGCTGAGGCATGCTGCCAAAAATGCAGGCTATTAGAATATCAAGAAGGTAAGTGAACCCAGGTGAATATAGATTTACTGCACTTAACCCCACATTACATTCCGTGAGGATGCAAATCGTACAATTATGTGTATATGGAGTGAAGGGCAGTAATCCTCCTCTTCCTACCTACTTGCATTCATGATATTCTGGTACTTGATATTTGTGCCACAGTATTCTGGAAGGGCCACATTAAATCATCAAACATTTGGTGACAGCCCTCCGAAATCAATAGCCCAAGTGAAAATCAAGACATTGTGAGTGACAATCACCTTTAATTCCGCACGTAAATGAGGTTTCAAGATTAATGAAGGTATTCTATAAAAAATATCCCCACTTTTGACACCTCTGGTGTCATAGGCCAAGTCATTTAAAATACATCTGAGATACCTTTAAACACATTCATTTACATGATACATCGTGGCAGACTAAAGCTTCCTGACATGTTCCTATATCCAAAAGACTACATGACGCCAACTAAAAATGAACCAGATTGGCATGAAAGCGCCTAGATAGACGTCGGGTAATAGGCGGCCTCTTTGATGTCTGTCTTCTAGGTGCCGACTAATTTTGCCCACACCCTCTCTATCCTCTTAAATAACTATCATAGGCTGATAAAAATGTTGCCAGAAGCCCCTTGTAACTGCTAGGGTGTTGCTAGGTTGCCTTCAGCTGGTGATTGCTTTCACCATTAGAGTGGTGTGTGCCCTACATACAACTACAGAAATGCATTATAAAAGTACAAGGGGACGGCGCTGAGGGAAAATTATTGGATGGAGTCATTTCTCTAGCGACAGTGCATGTGCTGCATGTGCTCTCGTTTGTGAGAGATAATGTATGCACCTTGGGATTGGAGCCCACCCCATGCTTACCATTCATTGGCTGCATTGTCACTCTTATTTGCTGCCTCCTAATTGGCCAGCACATACCGGCTTCACTTCCTTTTCTTTTGTGGGAAGCACAGACCAGGTACTGATGGCTTCATCTCGATTAGTGTTTTTCCACACCTCGCGCTATAATTGGGGTACTATTTTATTTTTCTTTATTCTTTGTGTCGTGTTGCTTCTTCCCTCCCACCCCATTCTCCATGTTGCTTTTAACCCCTCTTGTCCATAGTGCTTTTAACCCTGCACCCCTCCCTTGTCTGTGTTGCTTTTAACCACCCTCCCCTTCCGTGTCGATGTTGCTTTTAATCCGCCTATCCCTTGGCCATGCTGGATTTAACTTCCCCTTTGTTCATATTGATTTTTACTCCCTTTCCTCCCTTGCTGTGTTTCTTTTACCCCTGCACCCTCCCTTGTTCACGTTGCTTTTAATCCTGATTGCCCCTTTTTGTCCTTGTTGCTTTTAACTCCTCTGAACCCCACCCCATAGCAAAAACAGTGCTATGACGAGGCCAGCGCTGGCTGTTTTATAATGCTTTTTTTATTGTACTGTTGTGCCTCACATTCGCTTCCGTTGTCCATGTTGCCCATACCCATTGCCAATGTCTTTAAGCCATGCTGTAGAGCAGCATGGCTGCTGTTCACAATGGCTAAAAGATATTGGTGTGATGTAGAATGGAATGGCATAGAGGACAGTGGAGTAGAGTGGATTGGGGTAGAATAGCAGGGTGTAGCGTAGATGGACTGGAGTGGAGCGGCATAGAATAGAGTGGTGTAGGGTGGAATACAGTGGAGTGGCGTAGAGTGGAGTAGAGCAAAATGATGTACATTAGAGTTGCATAGAATGCAGTGATTGATTAGAGGGGCATATAGTAGAGTGAAGTGGAGTAGAGCAGAGTGACGCAGTAAAGTGTCATAGACTGGACTGGCCTAGTGTGGCATACAATGGAGTGGCGTAGAGTGGAACGTCGTAGAGTTCAGTGGCATAGAGGGCATAGAGTAGAGTGGCATAGAGTACTTTGACATAGAGTGGAATAAAGCTGTGTAGAGCAGAGTAGCATAGAGTGGAGTGGTGTAAAGTGGATTGCCATAGAGTAGACTGGTGTAGAGTGAAGTGGTGTAGAGTAGGAGGGTGGAGTAGTGTAGGAGAGTGGAGTGGTGTAGAGTGGATTGGCATATAATAGACTGGTATAGAGTGAAGTGGTGTAGAGTAGGAGAGTGAAGTGGTGTAGAGTGGATTGGCATAGAGTAGACTGGTGTAGAGTGAAGTGGTGTAGAGTAGGAGAGTGGAGTGGCATAGAATGGAGTAGCATAGAGTAGCTTGGTGTAGAGTAGTACAGGTGTTTGTGTAAGTAACTAAAGAGTCACTAGAGGCAGCAGACAGGGTGAAAGCAACATAAATAAGAAGCAGTGTGTCTGTGTAAAAAGTGGGAAAGCCCGTCCAAGAATAATATCAAAACTCTTATAAAATAAAAAAAATAGTGTGTTGGTAAAAGATGAGTAAGAACAAAGATGGTGAAGAACACATGTACTTGGTCCTTGCGCCTGGGAGGAGCTAACACGAGAGGAAAGGAAGCCTACAGGAGCTAAGCAGGAGAAAGACTGCAAATGAGAGTGACAACAAAAACAACAAAAGGCATGCTGTGTGCAGGTTGCAAACTCACTGAATTGTAAGCAATATGTCTTGTGGCACAGCATATGTGCTGTGTAGACGAGACCTAAAATTGAGAGTAAAAACACATCAGCCAGTTCAGAAGCATATTTTACACATACACAGAAGACTCTGCGTGAAAAGTCCATATGCAGGATGTTAGACTCGCAGAGTGCAAGAAGGTGGGAGGCCAGTGGGCTTGGCCTACGCATCCCTACCTCTCAGTCATGAGATCCCAAGTGCCCACCAACCTCTTTCCCTACTTCCCCTCGGTCCTAGCATAGGCCAGTTGCAGCAGGAGGACCTATCTAACCTATACCTACCTCAGTGAGCCCTCATGGTGATGCACACACATAATTTTAGACCCATGGTTTTCTTTCCCACCACATATTTTTTCGGATAGAACTTTACACAGGAGGGGCTTTTTAAGGTTCATCTTCAGATATATACTGTCATCGCCCACTTGAATAGAGAGCAGGGGCTTACTAACACAAGCCACATGCAGGCAATGGGGAACAATGAATGATGCATGGTCATACACAGAAGCCAGGTGAATGCAGCACTTGTGATGTCTAGTTAGGGTATGTAGGAAAGTACCATCTTGCCTGGCATGTTACCCCCATATTTCACTGTATATATGTTGTTTTAGTCTATGTGTCACTGGGACCCTGCCAGGCAGGGCCCCAGTGCTCATAAGTATGTGCCCTGTATGTGTTCCCTGTGTGATGACTAACTGTCTCACTGAGGCTCTGCTAACCAGAACCTCAGTGGTTATGCTCTCTCTGCTTTCCAAATTGTCACTAACAGGCTAGTGACCAATTTCACCAATTCACATTGCCATACTGGTACACCCATTTAATTCCCTAGTATATGGTACTGAGGTACCCAGGGTATTGGGGTTCCAGGAGATCCCTATGGGCTGCAGCATTTCTTTTGCCACCCATAGGGCGATCTGACAATTCTTACACAGGCCTGCCAGTGCAGCCTGAGTGAAATAACGTCCACGTTATTTCACAGCCATTTACCACTGCACTTAAGTAACTTATAAGTCACCTATATGTCTAACCTTCACCTGGTGAAGGTTGGGTGCAAAGTTACTTAGTGTGAGGGCACCCTGGCACTAGCCAAGGTGCCCCCACATCGTTCAGGGCAAATTCCTCAGACTTTGTGAGTGCGGGGACACCATTACACGCGTGCACTATACATAGGTCACTACCTATGTATAGCGTCACAATGGTAACTCCGAACATGGCCATGTAACATGTCTAAGATCATAGAATTGTCACCCCAATGCCATACTGGCATTGGGGAGACAATTCCATGATCCCCCGGGTCTCTAGCACAGAACCCGGGTACTGCCAGACTGCCTTTCCGGGGTCTCCACTGCAGCTGCTGCTGCTGCCAACCCCTCAGACAGGTTTCTGCCCTCCTAGAGTCCAGGCAGCCCTGGCCCAGGAAGGCAGAACAAAGGATTTCCTCTGAGAGAGGGTGTAACACCCTCTCCCTTTGGAAATAGGTGTGATGGCTGGGGGAGGAGTAGCCTCCCCCAGCCTCTGGAAATGCTTTGATGGGCACAGATGCTGCCCATCTCTGCATAAGCCAGTCTACACCGGTTTAGGGATCCCCCAGCCCTGCTCTGGCGCAAAACTGGACAAAGGAAAGGGGAGTGACCACTCCCGTGACCTGCACCTCCCAGGGGAGGTGCCCAGAGCTCCTCCAATGTGCCCCAGACCTCTGCCATCTTGGAAACAGAGGTGTTGCTGGCACACTGGACTGCTCTGAGTGGGCAGTGCCAGCAGGTGACGTCAGAGACTCCTTCTGATAGGCTCTTACCTCTCTTAGTGGCCAATCCTCCTTCCTAGGTAGCAAAACCTCCTTTTCTGGCTATTTAGGGTCTCTGCTTTGGGGAATTCTTCAGATAACGAATGCAAGAGCTCACCAGAGTTCCTCTGCATCTCCTTCTTCACCTTCTACCAAAGGATCGACCGCTGACTGCTCAGTACGCATGCAAAACCGCAACAAAGTAGCAAGACGACTACTAGCAACCTTGTATCGCTTCATCCTGCCAGCTTTCTCGACTGTTTCCAGGTGGTGCATGCTCTGGGGGTAGCCGGCCTCCTCTCTGCACCAGGAGCTCTGAAGAAATCTGCTGTGGGTCGACAGAATCTTCCCCCTGCAACCGCAGGCACCAAAAGACTGCATCACTGGTCCTCTGGGTCCCCTTTCAGCATGACGAGCTTGGTCCCTGGAACTCAGCAACTCTGTCCAAGTGACTCCCACACTCCAGTGAATCTTCAGTCCGAGTTTGGTGGAGGTAAGTCCTTGCCTCCCCACACTAGACTGCATAGCTGGGTACCGCGTGATTTGCAGCTGCTCCGGCTCCGGTGCACTCTTCCAGGATTTCCTTTGTGCATAGCCAAGCCTGGGTCCCCGACACTCTAACCTGCAGTGCACAACCTTCTGAGTTGTCCTCCGGCATCGTGGGACTCCCTTTTGTGACTTTGCGTGGACTCCGGTTCACTCTTCTTCCAAGTGCCTGCTCAGGTACTTCTGCGGGTGCTGCCTGCTTCTGTGAGGGCTCCCTGACTTGCTGGATGCCCCCACTGTCTCCTCATCCAAGTGGCAACATCCTGGTCCCTCCTGGGCCACAGCAGCATCCAAAAACCCTACCTGCAACCCTTGCAGCTAGCAAGGCTTGTTTGTGGTCTTTCTGCGTGGGAACACCTCTGCAAGCTTCGTCACGACGTGGGACATCCATCCTCCAAAGGGGAAGTTCCTAGTCCTCTTTGTTCTTGCAAAACACCAATCATCTTCCATCAGGTGGCAGCTTCCTTGCACCCTCAGCTGGCATTTCCTGGGCTCCTGCCCACTCTCTACACTGTCGCGACTCTTGGCCTTGGTCCCCTTGTCTTACAGGTACTCAGGTCCAGAAATCCACTGTTGTTGTATTGCTGGTGTTGGTCTTCCTTGCAGAATCCCCCTATCACGACATCTGTGCTCTCTGGGGGTTGTAGGTGCATTTTACACCTACCTTACAGGGTCTTGGGGTGCACTATTTTTCTAACCCTCACTGTTTTCTTACAGTCCCAGCGACCCCCTACAAGCTCACATAGGTTTGGGGTCCATTCGTGGTTCGCATTCCACTTTTGGAGTTTTTGTTTTTTTTTAAATATATTTTATTAACATTTGTTATCTTACATCTGTTTACTCTCTCATTGCAACATTTCGTATTCATTGTACATATCTCTCAAACAATTCGCATTTATAATACGTACTACTCGTAATTTTTTACTCAATTCCTGGGCATTGTAGGCTTCCTTCATGCTTTCGTTAATCCCTGACTCTAGCGGGTTTATCACATTTACATTCTGCGTTACGGTACTCGCCGTTCTGCATTATCTTTTTGGATCACGCGAGTCAATAATTAACTTAGTTCCGTTCTGATCCATAGCCTGAGTGAGACACCATCAGAAAGGAGAGAGAGTAAAAAAGTAAAAAGGAAAATAAAACGGAGTTGAGAGGAAAAAAAATAAAATAAAAGTAAATAGGCCTCTGAATAGGTGATCAACGTAGCGGCTTTGTGTGGGTGGGACTTGTGTCCGATGTTGTAAGAAGGCACGGAAGCATAGGAACATGAGGAGGAGGGCCAAGGCCCGGGCGCACCAGTGCACAGCGAGGCAGTCATCCACCTCCTTCATCTCTCCCCTCTATTGGTGATGTATAAGGTTGCTAGTCGTGTATTTCTGTACTACCTCAGTCAGCGCATTTTGATTGTAGAAATGTTCGTCTTCAGGCCCCTATTTGGGAACCTTCCCCATTGGGTCAGCTTCCTGGAGTGTGCTACTCATCCCTTATTTCAACCTCGGGGGCTGCTGCCCTCTTACATAGACCATCCCAGTGCGAGACCAGGTCTTCCCATTCTGGGGCAATAGGGACCTGTCGGATTCCCCTAGCTTCTTTTGCCCTCACAACCTGCAGTTCAGCCCTAGACCATTTCAGAACATCACCTCTCCAGTCAGTCTGTGAGGGGCGGCCTGGGGCCTTCCAGCCCTTCGGGATTAATCTTTTTTAAAGGCCAGGGCCAGATCAAGGAATCTCCCACTCACCCTCCCTTGCAGCGCAGCTACCCTAAGACCCAGTAAGCACAGATCAGGTGTGGGCAACAATTCTATCCCTAGTAACGGAGCTAAGATAGTCGTCGTCTCTCTCCAACCCGATTGAAGTTCTGGGCACCACCACACCATATGATCAAAGTCAGCATCTCTACCCGACACCTCGGGCATGTCCTTGGGGTCCCCCCGTATATGCGGAACAGTCGATGTGGTGTCAGGTATGTCCTATGGAGGTAGTTGTACTGAATGTACCTTAACCGTGTGCTACGCGAGAGGGGTAAGCCAGTGCTTTGTTTCATTCTGAGTCAGATAATTCCCTCCCTATCGTGTTCCCCCACCTTTCTCTCAAGGATCGTAAAGGATCCAGCATGGCCTCCACCTGGGCCCGGTATATCCTGGCAACTGCATGGGGCTCCGCCCCGATGTCATTAGTAGATGCAGCACCCCGTGCGTAGTGGGCTCCGCGTTTATCGTATCCGAATGGTCTTTCAGAGTGTGTATTAGCCTACCGAAGAGCAAAAACTGACCCCGGGGGACCCCCTCCAACAGTAAGTCAGCGAATCCCTTCAGCACCCCCTCCTCGAAGAGTCCTCCCACTGTCTCAATCACGGCACCAGTCCATGGGCCCAACCCCAGTTCTTCTGAGTCCTTCCCCCCGGGCCCCACCACCAGCGCCGCCAGCGGCAGAGCTGGAGAATATGGCGGGCCTACTCCTACTCCTTTCGTACACTTCTTCCAGCATGCCAACGCGATCTTTACCATTATGCTGTTCTCAGGAAGGGCTATCTTCCTGCCTGCCATATGTGCCGCAATCCTTGCCGTACCTATTATTCCCTTTGCAGTACATAGGTCAAGGTGTCCTTTGCTCACTTGCCAGCCGGCCACCCACTGTAGCTGGGCTGCCAGGTAGTATGTCTCGAAGTCAGGAGTGCCCAGGCCGCCCATACGGGATGGTCTACTAATGGTCGTCAAAGCCGTTCGTCTGCGTCCGTCGTCCCACACTAGTTCCCTGAGCAATGTATTCAGGTCGCGAAACCATGTCGGAGGGATCAGCAATGGCAAGTTGGCGAAGTAATAGAGGAGTCGGGGAAGCATAATCATTTTGGCCAGTGCCAATCTGCCCATTATTGAAAGTTTTAGTGAACGCCAAAACCCAACCGAGGACAGCAAGGATCTAAATACCTTACCCAGGTTACCGTCTCTGAGGTCGCTCATCTCATGGAATATTTGAATGCCCAAGTACTTGAAGGTCCCAGCTCACATCCAGCAGACAATCCCCCGGGCGCGCGGAACCCTGCATCATGGGGAACACGTATGTCTTGTCGCGGTTAATGCATAGCCCCGACACCTCCCTGAATTCCTCTAACACCCCCAGGGACCAGGGAAGACCGCTAGCTCCATCTCTGAGGTAGATCAGGATATCATCCGCATACAGTGAGACAATATGCTCGTCCGGGCCCCATTCAATCCCCTTGCCCACCCCCTCCCCCCGCAGCTGAGCCGCCAGAGGTTCGATCGCTAAAGCAAACAGCAGCGGGGAGAGAGGGCACCCCTGTCGGGGTCCACGGAACACTGGGTACGCGCCCGAGATTGTCCCGTCCGTCCTCACTCTAGCCATTGGAGACAAATACAGCAGGTCCACCCATTTAACCCATTTCTCCCGAAGGCCCATTTTTAACATCGCTGCCCTCAGATAATCCCACCTAATCGAGTCAAAAGCCTTCTCGAAATCCACCGCCAGTAAGACCCCGGCAGGTGGTTTCAACTCATTGGGCATGTACAGGATAGAGAAAAGCCGCCTGAGGTTCAGGGAGGTGCTGCGTCCAGGGATAAAACCATTCTGGTCAGCATGTATCAATGTGGTCATGAGGGGGAGCAGCCGGTTGGCCATAATCTTGCTAAGGATCTTAAAGTCACTGTTTAGCATCGATAACGGGCGGTAGTCGGCCACCGATGCTTCCCTATTGTTGGTCTTGGGGAGTGGCACTACCAGCGCCTCATGCAGCGTGTTAGGCAGTTCTCCACTATTCCACGCCTCTGCGTACATGCCCGCCAACTCAGGAACCAGTAGGGTTCTATATTTTTTGTAGAAATCCATAGGGAGCCCGTCCGTACCAGGGGCCTTCCCAGAGGCCATTGGTGTTATTGCCTCATCTATTTCTTCTATAGTCACCGGCCCCCCAAGGTTGTCTCTGTCCACCGGGTCTAGTACCGCTAAGGGGATCTGCATTAGGAAATCATCTAGAGTCCCTGTCTCCAGGTCACTAGGTCTTCTATGCAGGTACATATAATAATCTCTAAATGCGTCATTAATAGGGCCTGGGTTAAGTCTGCGGTTTCCCCCTCTGTCCAACACATTTGTGATGGGCTCGCTATCTCCACTCGGGCAAACCAGCCATGCTAATAGCTTCCCCGATCTGCCCTCCTCTGATTGTAGGGACGCTAGGTATCTTTCCATGTCATGGCATCTGAGCCGTTCCTCAGTTTGGGAGTGTTCTCTGCAGGCGCGGTCATATTGTTCATCACCTTGTGTTGCTGGGCCTTGTCTCAGTTCCACTTCGTGTATGATCTTCTCTAGGGCAGTTAGCTCCCTCTCTAGTGTATACCTCACTTCTGCCGACTGCCCAAGACAGAAACCCCTCGTCACCACCTTAAGCGTCTCCCATTCCACGGCCCTAGAAGAGGTGGATCCCTTGTTAGTCTCAATGTGTTCTGTCAAGTGGCAACGCAGTGCCTCCCTGTACGCCTGATCCTCTAGCGCCACAGGGGCCCACTTCCAAGAAGGTATAGGGGGTCTGTCCTGTGGTACCCTCAGTGTTAACAGTAGTGGGTTATGATCTGATATTGTGCGGGCCAGGTACTCAAGAGTGGATCACGCCTCGAGCCAGTCCTGCGGTGCAGACCACCCTATCAATTCTGGTGTGCACCCGGTGGAGCCCCGAGTAAAATGAGTAGTCCCTAATGTCCGGGTGTCGCGTCCGCCAGACATCCACTAAACCCCAGGTGCCCATCCACTCCACCAGCCTTTGAGCTATCTTAATTGACGTCGCCCCTTGTACCGGCGGGGTGGATCTGTCCATATCTATGTCCAATACTGAGTTGAAGTACCCTCCTATTAGTACTTCCCCAGTGCGTTGTCGGGTAAAGTGTCTTGATAGGCCTGTCATAAATGAGGTCTGGTCCTGATTAGGGGCATAGATGTAACTTAACACCAAAGGGGTCCCATGCAGTTTCCCCTCCAATATCACAAACCTACCTTCTTTGTCTATGTTGGAAGAGTCAATCGTTAGGGGGACACCTGCTCTATTCCAAATTAGTACGCCTCTTGCATAGGCTGAACATTCTGTGGCAAACACCTGCCCCCTCCATCTACGTCTTAATTTCTCACCCTCCCCCGGTGCCAGGTGGGTCTCCTGTAGAATTGCTATCTGCACTTTCCTTCTTTTTAGGAAGGACAGAATTCTATGTCTTTTGGCCGGAGTGCCCATCCCCCTGACATTCCAGGTTATGAAATTGTAGTCTGCCATTTTAATCCTGCAGCCTGGTAAGAGCGGGCCTGGTGCACCCAGGGCACCGATCGAGTCCCCCGCATGTTCGCACCCCTATAATGTACGGACGTCTCCACCCACCCTGCCGACTGAACTCGTATCTGTAAACCCCAACTCCCCATCCCCAGGGCGCCTCCGGAACTGTAGGTGGCCCAGCAAACCATGCAACAGTGCAACTTGTTCAAAAACATAACTGCCTTATTCGCCAGCCAAATCTGCAGGCGAAAGTCAAGTCTAGGGGGGTGGCCAGGTCCGGAGTGGCCACATGTTTACTCACAGTGTGCCAAGTCTCCAGGTGCTGTTACCATTCTGGATTATCCGAGTTCGTCAGCCGTTTGAGGTGTCACCCTCGGAGCACGAGCCAAGCTCCCCGAATCTCTGGCGGAGGACACCATTGTATCGTCAGACTCTAGCTCAGAGCCATCTTGGGGGGATGCCTCTTCACCCACTCGGGCCGCCGCCTCGAGGGCTGCCTTCCTGCCCGTTTCTCTTTGCGTTGGCGCCAGCTGTGGGCGATCCCTGGGTCTCTTCCCCCTCTGGGCTTGACGAGTCCTTCCTGCACTGGGTTTCTCAGGCGCGGGTTGCTCCGTGTGGGACCCATGCCTCTCAAGCCACTCCCATGCCTCCTCTGGGGATTGGAAAAATTAGGATTTCCCATCCACGATCACTCTTAGTCTTGCTGGGAATAGCAATGAGTACTGGATCCCTTCGTCTCACAAGGCTCTTTTAACCGCTAAGAATGAGGCTCGATTGTTTTGGACGTCTAGTGTAAAGTCTGGGAACAGTGTCACTTCTCCATTTGCCACTCTGAACGGGCCCATCTCTCTGGCTTTCTGTAGAAGGATGTCCCTGTCTCTGTAGTGTAGGAGCTTAGCGATTACTGCACGGGCCGGTCTGCCAGGGGCAAGGGGCCTCGCCGGCACACGGTGCGCTCGGTCCAGCGTGTAGAAAGGGGTCAGGCATCCAGGTGCCACCACCGTGCTGAGCCACTTCTCCAGGAATTTCACCATGTTCGTCCCCTCCGACCCCTCCGGAAGGCCCACCACTCGCACATTGTTCCTCCTGTTTCTTCCCTCTGCATCTTCAGCCCGCTGTTCGAGTCTTGTCACTCTGCCAGCCAAGGAAGCTACCTCCGCAGTTGTGTCTTTCTGTCTTGGCGCGATGTCTGCCAATGAGGCTTCCGTTGCTTTGACTCTGTCCACCAGCTTGTGGTGTTCCGCCCTTAGGAGCCCCACCTCAATTGCCACTTGGTTGATGTCACGCTGCAATGTCGACTTTGTGTCCTCTATTGCTCCCAGTATCTTATCTAGGGTGTCTTGTACTTTGGTTTGTGACTGACTCTGTGTGTCTGCCTCCTCGCCCCCAGCAGGCGCCATGTGGTCCATGGCTCTGTTCTTGTGGCGGCCCTTGGGGGGCATCAGACCGGTAGGGGGTGTACCCAGGCGGACACGGCAAGCGTTCCGGGCTTCTTCGTATGTTCTGCTTTTGGTCTGTCCCCCCGCTTTGGTCTCCAAAGGTTTAGCTTCTGCTCACGGACAGCCCCGGACCGGGCTCCAAGCGCCCCACTGGCTGACTCCAGCATCCAGCCGTGACGACAGTGGGATCCGCGTTAGTCTACAGTTGTCGGTTGCCAACCACTTCGACGATGGGTCCCTAGCTCATTCCTCTTACCGGGTCTTTCCTCTGCGAGCAGGATCGGGCGTATGCCTCGGCCTCTGTTCGGCCGTCTCCCTATGCGGGGCATTTGTCCACTCCCCATCGCTTCGTCCGTTGCTGCAGTCTTTTCTTAGTTCATGCTCAGTGGCCCCATTCAGGGGTCGATGGTGTTCCCGGGCGTTCAGACGCTTTCTTAGTTTCTCAATTTGGGCGGTCATTCTCTCTTGCTTTGTTGTGCGGGCCCCTTTCAGAGTGAAGCCTATGAGGCCCCGGCCCCTCCTCAGGGGACCTCTTATGTGGCCCCCGCGAGAGCCGGGGGGCCACAAGTCCAATTCTGTTCTCCAGAGCCCCGACCGGGCCCGGTTCGTCTCGCTCCAGTCGAGCCTGGAGGATTAGGGCCGTGTCCGCTTCCCTGCCTACAGTTAGGCTTTGTTCTTTGGGGCGGGGCCCCTCTGCGGCCTCCCGCCCTCGCCAGGTACCCCGGGGGTCATTACCCCGGCTGTTGGGCCCAGGCGCGGCCGCCGCCACACGCAGGCCGCCCGCTCCGCTCCCAGGGCGGCCCGCCGCTTCACGCAAGGCCGCGGTTTCCCAAGAGAGGATGGGCCGCACGCCTCCCCTCGTGTCGGGCGGCCCGCCTCCGTCTCTTGCTCACCTCCGTCCCACGGCAGAGGATCGGTCGCGCCGGCAACCCGTCAGCAATCTGATGCCCGTGCTCCGGTGAGGAACAGCCCGGGCTGGCGCTCTCTACAGGATTTTTGCTGCCGGCCCCTCCGGAGCTCGGGAATTAGACGTGCGCCATGATCAGCGCTTTGGCCACGCCCGCCCTTCCACTTTTGGAGTATATGGTTTGTGTTGCCCCTATACCTATGTGCTCCTATTGCAATCTACTGTAACTTTACATTGCTTGCATTACTTCCTTTTGCTATTACTTGCATAATTTTGGTTTGTGTACATATATCTTGTGTATATTTCTCATCCTCATACTGAGGATACTCACTGAGATACTTTTGGCATATTGTCATAAAAATAAAGTACCTTTATTTTTAGTATATCTGTGTATTGTGTTTTCATATGATATTGTGCATATGACACCAGTGGTATAGTAGGAGCTTTACATGTCTCCTAGTTCAGCCTAAGCTGCTTTGCCATAGCTACCTTCTATCAGCCTAACCTGCTAGAAACACCTCTTCTACACTAATAAGGGATAACTGGACCTGGCACAAGGTGTAAGTACCTCTGGTACCCACTACAAGCCAGGCCAGCCTCCTACATTGGTTGTGCGGTGGTGGGATAAGTACTTGTAACTACTTACCACTTTGTCATTGTGTACTTTTCATAAGAGAATAATATACAAAACAAGTTCAGTGTATGTACACTTAACCAAAACGTTTTGCTTTTCTCCTCTACACGTTCTACTAAGTGCTGAAAAGTACTCCTAAACTTCTAAATGTTGCCAAAACGTTTGAAAATGGGTTTTTTTCTGTTCTTTAAAAAGTCCTGACACTTTCTCTCTCTTCTCACTGTCTCTAAACCTTCTTCTATCATGTCTGATGTAGGAACTGCTCTTAAAATGGTCAATACAACGTATGGCAATTTAAACTTCAATCGCCTAAGGAGTCTCTGCATTGATAGAGGTTTAGTGATAGGAAAGAACCCTTCAAAAGAATTTCTATTTAACCTGCTCATTGAGAATGATAAGTCCCTAGCAGGCACTTCAACTGAGAAGTTAGTAGATAGCTCACATTCTGACTCAGGGGAACCCCTTGAGGGAGGTGTGGAGGGTTCTATTCCAAATCTGCCCCTCAGCAGACCTCAGAGCAATGCTGGTAGTAATAGGAGCTCCCATCATAGTATGGATGTTTTTATTCCTGGAGGCCAGGTTATTAGAGTCCAAGCTGTTAGGGACAGATCTCCCTCTGTTGGTTCCAATTTATCTTCAGTGTCCAAGCATTCCCAACCCACCCACCCTAAAGACAACATGTTAGAAAGGGAACTCAAAAAGTTGAGAATGGAAGAGACCAGACTGCAGCTTAAACAGCAACAGCTGGCTCTAGACAGGGAATCCCTAGACCTGGAGAAGGAGAGACAGAGATTGGGGTTTGGACCCCATGGTGGCAGCAGCAGTATTCCTGATAGCAATCCTGTGAGCGAGCATGATCCCAGGAATCTGCACATGATAGTTCCCCCTGACAAGGAGGGGGATGACATTAACAAGTGGTTTGCTGCACTTGAGAGGGCATGTATGGTACAGGGGGTCCCTCAAAGGAAGTGGGCTACTATATTGTGGCTATCTTTCAATGGAAAGGGTAGGGATAGGCTCCTTACTGTTAGAGAAAGTGATGCTAACAATTTTGCAGTTTTGAAGGATGCACTCTTGGATGGATTTGGCTTAACCACTGAACAATACAGGATTAGGTTCAGAGACACCAGAAAAGAGTCCTCACAAGACTGGATAGACTTTGTTGACTGTTCAGTGAAGGCCTTGGAGGGGTGGTTACATGGCAGTAAGGTTTCTGACTATGAAAGCCTGTATAATCTTATTCTGAGAGAGCATATTCTGAATAACTGTGTGTCTGACTTGTTACACCAATATCTAGTGGACTCAGATCTGACCTCTCCCCAAGAATTGGGAAAGAAGGCAGACAAATGGGTCAGAACAAGAGTGAACAGAAAAGTTCATACAGGGGGTGACAAGGGTGGCAAGAAGAAGGATGGTAAGTCTTCTGACAAGGGTGGGGACAAAAGTAAAACTGAGTCTTCATCAGGCCCACAAACATCCTCTGGTGGGGGTGGTGGGTCCAAATCCTCTTCAAATCAAGTAAAAAAGCCTTGGTGTTATTTATGTAAAGTAAAATGCCATTGGACAACTGATGGCAGTTGTCCAAAGAAAAACGCCAAACCTCCCACTACCACAACTCCTACTGCAACCTCTAGTGCCCCTAGTAATAGCAGTGGTGGTGGGAGGAAACCTACTAATAGCCAATCCAAGGGAGTAGCTGGGCTCACTTTTGGTAATTTAGTTGGGGTTGGTCTTGTTAGGGAGACCACAGAGGCTGTGCTAGTCTCTGAAGGTGCCATTGATTTGGCCACCTTGTTTGCTTGTCCCCTTAATATGGATAAGTACAAGCAACTTTCCCTAATCAATGGTGTTGAGGTTCAGGCCTACAGGGACACAGGTGCCAGTGTTACCATGGTGATAGAGAAACTGGTACACCCTGAACAACACTTACTTGGTCCCCAGTACCAAGTGACAGACGCTCATAACAACACTCTTAGCCACCCCATGGCTGTTGTGAATCTCAACTGGGGGGGGTTACTGGTCCAAATAAAGTTGTGGTTGCCTCAGATTTACCTGTAGACTGTCTACTAGGAAATGATTTAGAGACATTAGCTTGGGGAGAAGTGGAGTTGGAGGCTCATGCAGCAATGCTGGGCATTCCTGGGCATATTTTTGCTTTGACAAGGGCTCAGGCCAAAAAGCAAAAAGGACAGGGTAACTTGGAACCTGGAACAATGGACCAAGTGTTCCCTAAAGCTAGGGGTAGCAAGGGTAAATCCCTACCCACTATCCCTCCCTCTACAGATGATTCTCCTTCTGAGGGAGAAGAATTTCCTCCCTGTGCAGAACCTTCACCAGAGGAGCTGGCTGCAGACACTGCTGAGCTTTTGAGTGGAGGGGGGCCTGCCAGGGAAGAGCTGAGTGTGGCACAGCAATCCTGTCCCACATTAGAGGGTCTCAGACAGAAAGCTGTCAAGCAGCAAAGTGGGGATGTCAGTGACTCACATAGAATTTACTGGGAGGACAACCTCTTGTACACAGAGGCAAGGGACCCAAAACCTGGAGCAGCCAGGAGATTGGTCATTCCCCTGCAGTACACAGAGTTCCTCCTAACTCTGGCACATGACATTCCTTTGGCTGGGCATTTGGGCCAGATCAAAACATGGGAAAGGCTTGTTCCCCTGGTTCACTGGCCTAGGATGTCAGAGGACACAAAAGATTTTTGTTAGTCTTGTGTGACCTGACAAGCCAGTGGCAAGACTGGTGGCACACCAAAGGCTCCCCTTATTCCACTACCTGTGGTTGGGGTTCCCTTTGAAAGGGTAGGGGTTGACATATTTGGCCCCCTTGACCCTCCTACTACTTCAGGCAATAGGTTTATCTTGGTGGTTGTGGACCAGGCCACAAGATATCCTGAAGCAATTCCTCTAAGGACCACTACAGCACCTGCAGTGGCAAAAGCCCTCCTGGGAATCTTTTCCAGGGTGGGTTTCCCAAAAGAGGTTGTATCAGACAGGGGTAGCAACTTTATGTCTGCATACTTGAAGGCTATGTGGAAGGAATGTGGTGTAACATACAAATTCACCACACCTTATCATCCTCAGACAAATGGACTGGTAGAGAGGTTTAATAGAACTCTCAAAGGAATGATAATGGGACTCCCTGAAAAACTCATGAGGAGATGGGATGTCCTGTTACCTTGCCTCCTTTTTGCTTACAGTGAGGTACCCCAGAAAGGAGTGTGCTTCAGCCCCTTTGAACTCCTCTTTGGGCACCCTGTAAGAGGTCCAGTAACACTTGTGAAGGAGGGTTGGGAACAACCTTTAAAAGCTCCCAAACAGGACATAGTGGACTATGAACTTGGCCTAAGATCTAGAATGGCTGAGTACATGAAAAAGGCCAGTAAAAACCTTCAGGCCAGCCAAGAGCTCCAGAAGCAATGGCATGACCAGAAGGCTGTTCTGATTCAGTACCAACCAGGATAGAAGGTGTGGGTATTGGAGCCTGTGGCCCCAAGAGCACTCCAAGACAAATGGAGTGGACCCCATCTCATTGTTGAAAAGAAGGGCGAGGTCACCTACTTGGTTGACCTGGGCACTGCCAGGAGTCCCCTTAGGGTGATTCATGTCAACCGCCTAAAACCCTACTATGACAGGGCTGATCTCACCCTGCTCATGGCAACAGATGAAGGACAGGAAGAAGAGAGTGACCCTCTCCCTGATCTCTTCTCCTCCACTGAAGATGATGCTTTAGTGGAGGGAGTAGTTTTGGGAGACTGTCTTACTGCAGAACAGAAAGACGACTGCATAAATCTCCTTGGACAGTTTTCTGAACTCTTTTCAACTGTGCCAGGCACCACATCTTGGTGTGAACACACAATTGATACTGGAGACAGCATGCCTGTCAAAAGTAAAATCTATAGGCAGCCTGACCATGTCAGGGACTGCATAAAACAAGAGGTTCAGAAATTGCTTGATCTAGGAGTGGCTGAACCTTCTGCAAGCCCATGGGCGAGTCCTGTGGTGCTTGTACCAAAGCCTCACTCAAAAGATGGAAAAAGGGAGATGAGGTTTTGTGTAGATTACAGAGGTCTCAACCAGGTAACAAAAACTGATGCTCACCCTATACCCAGGGCAGATGAGCTCATAGATACACTGGCATCTGCCAAGTATCTAAGCACCTTTGATTTGACTGAAGGGTATTGGGAGATCAAATTGGCAGAGGATGCTAAAGCTAAAACTGCATTTTCAACTATAGGAGGGAACTACCAATTTACAGTGATGCCCTTTAGGTTGAAAAATGCACCTGCCACTTTTCAGAGGTTGGTGAATACAGTCCTGCAAGGGTTGGAGGCTTTTAGTGCAGCATATCTAAACGATATAGCTGTCTTTAGCTCCACTTGGGAGGATCACCTGGTCCACCTGTGGAAAGACTGGACTGGCCTAGTGTGCCAAACAATGGAGTGGCATAGATTGGAACATTGTAGAGTTCAGTGGCATAGAGGGCATAGAGTAGAGTGGCATAAAGTACTTTGACATAGAGTGGAATTAAGGTGTGTAGAGCAGAGTAGCATAGAGTGGAGTGGTGTAGAGTGGCATTATGTGAAGTGGAGTGGCATATAATAGACTGGTGTAGAGTTGAGTGGTGTAGAGTGGAGTGGCATATAATAGACTGGTATAGACTGAAGTGGTGTAGAGTAGGAGAGTGAAGTGGTGTAGAGTGGATTGGCATAGAGTAGACTGGTGTAGAATGAAGTGGTGTAGAGTAGGAGAGTGGAGTCGCATAGAATGGAGTACTATAGAGTAGCTTGGTGTAGAGTAGTACAGTTGTGGGTGTAAGTAACTAAAGAGTCAATAGAGGCAGCAGATAGGGTGAAAGCAACATAAGTAAGAAGCTGTGTGCCTGTGTAAAAAGTGGGAAAGCACATTGCACGTCCAAGAATAATATCAAAACTCTTACAAAATAAAAAATAGTGTGTTGGTGAAAGATGAGTAAGAACAAAGATGGTGAAGAACACATGTACTTGGTCCTTGCGCCTGGGAGGAGCTAACACAAGAGAGGAAAGGAAGCCTACAGGAGCTAAGCAGGAGAAAGACTGCAAATGAGAGTGACAACGAAAACAACAAAAGGTATGCTGTGTGCAGGTTGCAAACTCACTGAATTGTAAGCAATATGTCTCGTGGCACAGCATTTGTGCTGTGTAGACGAGACCTAAAATTGGGAGTAAAAACACATCAGCCAGTTCAGAAGCATATTTTACACATACACAGAAGACACAGTGTGAAAAGTCCATACGCAGGATGTTAGACTCGCAGAGTGCAGAAGGTGGGAGGCCAGTGGGCTTGGCATACGCATCCCTACCGCACCGAGTCATGAGATCCCAAATGCCCACCAACCTTTTTCCCTACTTCCCCTCGGTCCTAGCATAGGCCAGTTGCAGCAGGAGGACCTATCTAACCTATACCTGCCTCAGTGAGCCCTCATGGTGATGCACACACATAATAATAGACCCATGGTTTTCTTTCCCACCACATATTTTTAGAGATAGAACTTTACACAGGAGGGGCTTTTTAAGGTTCATCTTCAGATATATACTGTCATCGCCCACTTGAATAGAGAGCAGGGGCTTACTAACACAAGCCACATGCAGGCAATGGGGAACAATAAATGAAACATGTTCATACACAGAAGCCAGGTGAATGCAGCACTTGTGATGTCTAGTTAGGGTACTGTAATAGCGTGTCAGAACCTTAATAAGTAAACTTACAAGGGGACGCAAAAGGCTGATGAGCCTTCCGACCTACGCTTGAGATGTTCCCACCATAGGCCCCAAGACCATCAGAAATCAACAAGCAATAATCATCATTAATCAATAACATTGGTAATCAATGGGGGACAGTAATTGACGCACCATGACCTTTCAGTCATGAATAACCACACCTTTATTAAAAGTTAGAAAATTTTATTTTCCTATATTAACAATGCTAATGCCACGTACGTTAGACTCAAAATCAAATGATAAACATACAAGAACAAAACTGGTGACCAAACCTATAGAAAAAAATTAATCTAATCAAAGCTTGAGCTACCACACATTCAGCTATAGCAGTACAAATCAATAACAGGATTAGGTGCGCGAGTGTAATTTGATACATGGGCATCAGCAAAGGAAATAATTTGATTGCTAATCCCTATAGCAAGCTTCATTGGTGAACTCCTCAACTATCATCAGATGAGCATCAGCATGTTGGGCTTTATGCTAAATATTTTAGTCAACACAAATTTAGAAAACATCTATCTATGGCTCTATCAAAATTGTGGTTGGTACCTAGAAAGAAAAGTCAAGCATAAATGATAACATCATTTCAATAATACGTATCCTCAGGATGGGTCAGCAAGCAGAATCAGTTTTCGTCTCCAGGACGTCAGTCGATCAGCATCAGGCAAAGTTCATAAGGGGCAAAGTCTTAGCATTTAAGCAAAGTCTCTTTCGAGACACAAAGGGAAAACCAGCCTTTCGGCAAGCAAGAATTGGGCAAAAAGTGCTGCTGTTCCTCTGTGTAGTGGCACGAAATCAAAGTCCCAAAAACTACCCCCCAAAACCCTATTGGTCAAGGGCTCGCATGATAACGTTTAGTCCAATAATATTAAACATCCAAATAGTGATTTCTAGGATTTCACAGTTCACATGTGGATAATTGGTCCTCTTGGTTATGTTCTCATCATCCGGCTCGTCAGGTAACAATACTGTTACAGATATAGCTTCAGTCCGTGTCTTCATTGTTCTCCTCCTGAGAAAGTCAGTCTCACACACATCAGATTTACATAGTTGGGATTATAAGAACAGCTTCTACTAGCAAGCATTTTCTCAGCTCTGAGCACAAGGGTAAAAGAATGAGATCATACTTTAATATTTCTGCAAGCAGCTATTATTTTATAAAGTCAGGAAAATGCAGTTTTAATATGAAACCGCACAACTAGGCCAAGACTCTTGCTAAGTTAAAACCTATGTTAATTCATAAAGTATAACCCTAGATATGACATATTACTGCATTTTTTATTTAAACATAAGCTCCATAATTCATTTTAATCAAGCATCATTTTTCCCTACGTACATAATGGCTGTCACTTTCCATGAGCACATATTAAATGTGTGCATTATTTCTTCTACGTTATTTTGTTTTCTAAGCAATTTCAACACTCAAAATACATAAATATTCATAATTAATTTTTGTTAAAACACACGCTGCATCAGTACCAATCCCGCCACAGCATCCAGATACCCTTTAGCACATCATGGGATCTCCACACTGCACAAGCTTGTCGCAATTCTGTGTCTGTACAGGCTGTCGCAAAAAACAGTGTCCTAGTGTCCCAGAGGGAGGTGGTCACCTTATCCAGGAATGAAATCGACCATAGCAGATCTAAATATAATTTTCATGCACAGAAAACTTCAGTTTCGGGCAGAAAACACTAGAGGCCCAATTCATGAGAAGCCTGGCACATGTCTGAGATGTGCATCTTTCATCATCAAGGAACAACACCATTCATAAATTCCTGCTCCCACTCACACATTGGCCACAAGTCTTGTAAGTAAGCGGGTTCTACACGAACAGCACAGGAGCAACACAGGAGCAAAGCTGACGGATCCAAGAAAAAAATCTGTCACCACCAAAAGTGGAAGGAAGTGCAGGGAGCAGGAAGAGGGCACAGGCATGTCCTGGCAACTCCTGCAACCGTGCAGAAGAGACAGGAGACGAGGCAGTGTGCAACAACATAAAAACCAGGGGCCATATTTATGGCCTGGTTTGCGTTGCTCTATTGCGTCACTCTTGCACCAGGCAACGTGAAACAAGAGCGACTCAAACCTTAAATGAGACTTATGAAGCCACGCAACACCACCTAGCAGGGCTCTCATATAAATCGAGCAATGTAACGCAGCACAAATTAATGCTTTATTACTCTGCGCCAGAGAGGCGTTTCCAAAGGTGTTGCATGGGTGTTTTCATGCAACATCCATGGATTTTCGACACATTATCAGATTTATAAGAACTTGTAAACCTGGGAATGCGCCAAAAAGATAAGCCTCCCAGGGGAGGCGTAATGAGGAGAATACATGTATTTTTTAGCGTTTTTTCCTCTTTCCATGTTTGGTGCATTCTACAGCACCCATAGAAAGAGGAAAAGGCCTCTCTGGATTGTTTTTGTGCAAGAAGATGCCCCACCCGCACAAAAACAATCCTGCATGCAACGCAGGTACCCTTACACCATGGTGCAAGGGAGCCTGCGTTGGTGCTAGGCGGCCTACAGAACGCCAACTCAGAGGAAAGGACAGGAATGTGCGGTATTCTTCTAAATACCGCACATTTCTGCCCTTTCCCTGTGGCGCAGGCGGTGCAGCACGGTGACTTGCTGCACTTCCCTGCACCACAAAGCCTATAAATCTGTGCCTAGGATGTAGCATCTGGGGGAATCATTCTGTGGAAGACAAGTTATTGTTGTCATCTAGAAACTGGAGCGGTACGGCTGTCTTGAATGGAAGCAGTGCTCAATTTGTAAAAAAAAACATAAGTGCCCGGGCCCAGCTCAGGAGGCTTCTGCAGCTTGCACCACTCATTGTCACTGCCTGCGCTGCCAGTGGCAGCATCTACATAACTCCCACCCGTCACACTGCTACACGTGAGCCAATTTATACTGTTCGGGGCCCCCAAAGCTGTAAGATTGACTTCGGAGGCAGGTATTAGTTGTGTACAATGTATACTACATTAATAAACAACTGTTGTTCTGCTCATCTTTAAATTACAAAAAACAGCGCCACCAGGTGCCAAGCACCGGAAACCACCGGCTCAAATTAAGCACTGGATGGAAGGCTGTATTCTTAAGGATACTGGAAGGGGAATGCTGGACTCTGCTGCTGAAAATGATTGCAGTATACTGGTGTAAAGTGTATTTTATGGGGAATCAGCTGATTTTGGCTTCTTTGAGCTCAGGAGAGAGGTATCCTAATGGTGAGATTGTTTTTGGATGAAATGTACCGTGATGATCCTTGGTCGGGTAGTAGACAGCTTGCGGTATTGTCATCGTGCCAGAGTAGAACAGAATATCAGTGAGTCGAGTGAGAAGACGGTGCATGACGTCATATTGTCATCGTGCCAGAGTAGAACACAATATCAGTGAGTCAACAGAATATCAGTGAGTCAAGTGAGAAGACGGTGCATGACGTCATATTGTCATCATGCCAGAGTAGAACAGAATATCAGTGAGTCGAGTGAGAGGACGGTGCATGACGTCATATTGTCATAGTGCCAGAGAAGAACAAAATATCAGTGAGTCAACAGAATATCAGTGAGTCGAGTGAGAAGACGGTGCATGACGTCATATTGTCATCGTGCCAGAGTAGAACAGAATATCAGTGAGTCGAGTGAGAGGACGGTGCATGACGTCATATTGTCATAGTGCCAGAGAAGAACAAAATATCAGTGAGTCAACAGAATATCAGTGAGTCGAGTGAGAAGACGGTGCATGACGTCATATTGTCATCGTGCCAGAGTAGAACATAATATCAGTGAGTCGAGTGAGAGGACTGTGCATGACATCATATTGTCATAGTGCCAGAGAAGAACAGAATATCAGTGAGTCAACAGAATATCAGTGAGTCGAGTGAGAAGACGGTGCATGACGTCATATTGTCATTGTGCCAGAGTAGAACACAATATCAGTGAGTCGAGTGAGAGGACGGTGCATGACGTCATATTGTCATAGTGCCAGAGAAGAACAGAATATCAGTGAGTCAACAGAATATCAGTGAGTCGAGTGAGAAGACGGTGCATGACGTCATATTGTCATCGTGCCAGGGTAGAACACAATATCAGTGAGTCAACAGAATATCAGTGAGTCGAGTGAGAAGACGTGCATGACGTCATATTATCATCATGCCAGAGTAGAATAGAATATCAGTGAGTCGAGTGAGAGGATGGTGCATGACGTCATATTGTTATCATGCCAGAGTAGAACAGAATATCAGTGAGTCGAGTGAGAGGATGGTGCATGACGTCATATTGTCATCGTGCTAGAGAAGAAGAGAATATCAGTGAGTCGAGTGAGAGGACGGTGCATGATGTCATATTGTCATAGTAGAGCAGAGTATCAGTGAGTCGAGTGAGAAGACGGCGCACAACGAAACCCAAAAGTGTGTTCAGTGTCACTACACAAGAGTGTCTAAATGTTAATTAATTAATATTGGGAAAGATTAAGCTTAAAAACATGCTAGCTCATGTTAAAAATGTTTCCAAAGTGATTCTTGTGCCTTTAGTGGTTTTCACAGAGACTTTTTTTTTAACGTGGTCTCTGGATTTTAAAGGGACTCTTGTTCGATTTTAAAATGTAGCAAGTGCCAGTTTTTAATGACATCTGGATAGGTAGTTAATTTATAAGATACCCATGAAGGGTCTTTGCTGCTAGAAACTGTTCAATGATTCAGCGCTTTTTGCAGTGGTGTAACATTAGCCCCCGCAGCCCCTCAGCCCCGTGGTGTGGGGGGCCCCTGAGCTCCAAGGGCTCCCTTCAGCAGCCTGCCCCAGGCCTGAGAGCTCCTGGTTGGGTTGAGGGGGCATCCTCCATTCTTCTTTGCAAGGGGACCCCCTCAAGTTTTGTTACACCACTGGATTCTTGGTGGGAGTTTTTGGAGAGAGCCCACCTAGTCCAAAGACTATTCCAGCATGACTAACTGGGGCTCATTGAGGCACTGGCCATCTAGAAGCTCTAGTGTTATCGAGCTCATTAACAAGCTCCTGGGTCTAGTTATAGACTAGGGATGATTAAGTGGATAAGTGCATAACTGCTTCCCCTAAAGCCAGGGGCCCTTTCAGGCTTGGACTTGGCTGTGAACAGGAGCTCGGTTCATCTGTTCCTCACCTCTTTTTGCTTTGAGTTTTTGAACTTAGAATTAGTAAAATTAAGTGGCTTTGAACATTGTCTGCCACCTGTAAAGAATAAAAGATAGGCAAAAAAACCATAAAGGAATGCTCTCAATCTCGGAGACACATGCCAAGAACATGGATACTGGGCACGGTCACCGAAAAGCTCCTGCAGGGTAATGCAGACTATTTCAGTCTTCTTGGCCAGGGTTTCTCCTGCTGTTGCAAACTCAAGTTGTTTTTATCATCTTGGGATTCAGCGTAAAATATCCTCGATCAAAGTAAGGACTCATTTTATGGCATAGGAGATAATGTCCGTACCCCTAGTGCATCCGTCCAGTTTTCTCTTTTGGATACCTCTCAAAGACTTAGCAAATATCAGTGAATCCATAAACTTCATTTCCACAGTCTTCTGGACATAAAATAATGTGGATTGGTTCAGTACCCCAGCGACTTGAGACATTAATTGTCAACTCAAACTATTGAAGATCACTCGCCCTTATTTGTATCCAGAAGAATGGCACTCCACAAGTTGTTTAAAATATAATGTGATTTATTTTCACACAGGAACGCGTTTTGGCGTCTCTGCCTTTCTCAACCTGGTGATCGCCATTTTGATGTTTCTTTATCTATCACATGATCGCCTCAGCAAAAAACACTGTTACGTCAACATGAGGACAAATCCCTTATTATCAACAAACATTATGTTATTTACATTTTTAAATTCCTCAAATACATATCTCTTGACGTTCGTTACATTGGAGAGCATAGTTTGTGAAAATGCTTAGTGAAAAAAAAATATATATAAATATATATATGTGTGTGTGTGTATATATATATATAGTTATTTATACATATATATATTTTCACTCAAAAAATAAAGGTTACAAGAATGTTATAGTTAGGTTCTGAATTTACTTGTACAAAATCTAGAAACTCACTATTTATAGGTATTTCAAGTAACTGTAACTCGTGGTAAATGTAACTATAACTTGCAAACCCACCATTGCATCCTATTGTGATTCTACATTGTTTGCACTACTTTTCTTACTGTTACTTACCTGTTTTGGGTTTGTGTATGTGTAACTTGTGTATATTACTTACCTCCTAAGTGAGGGTATCGTCTGAGATTTTTTTGGCATATTGTCACTAAACTGAAGAACCTTTATTTTTAGTAACTCTGAGTATTGTGTTTTCTTATGATATTGCGCTATATGATATAAGTGGTATAGTAGGAGCTTTGCATGTCTCCTAGTTCAGTATAAGCTGCTTTGCCATAGCTACCTTCTATCAGCCTAAGCTGCTAGAAACACCTCTTCTACACTAATAAGGGATAACTGGGCCTGGCACAGGGTGTAAGTACCACAAGGTACCCACTACAAGCCAGGCCAGCCTCCTACAGTCAGCCATATCAGAAAAAGAGCAACGTTCTTTTCAAGGAATGAGTATAAAGGGGGTTGAAAGGGAGGGCTGGACACACCAATGAGGGGTCAGGGTC